>NC_141029.1:28760000-28982500 GCF_052040795.2 Danio rerio | reverse complement strand
AAAAATAGTGTTACTTAGAGTAAAATAGTGTGTAAAAAAACAAAACAAACTAATACGAAATCCTTTAATGAACTTTGCAAACCTGAAGAAAAGTAATATACCAGATTCTAAACCTAAAGAAACCTGGTCACTCAGCCAGTCAGATCAAAAGACTAAAGCAGACTTATATAAAATGCGTATATAACACAAATACAGACAGCAGACGGAGACCTCTCACTGCCAGTGTTTGTTTATCATTCACTGTGACGAGTCACTTTAAAGATTCATGGTCTGGCCGTCTGGAAGAGGTGAGGTTACAGACAGTTTAGTAGAGCACATGAGGATGAAGGAGATCTCATTTGCCATCTATGTCACTTTATTTTTTCAGCCCTCCTTCTTAGCTGTTGTCCTTCTCTGTGGTTTCATTTTAATGTCCTAAGTGGTAACTAGTGTTGACACATAAGCAAAGCTTTAGTTCATGGTTCAGCCCAGGCTGATCAGCTCTGACGTTTTTACTGGAAGGGTCAGATTTGTGGGTTATTCTCAATTGCTTTGACCCTTGGGTCCCTTAAATTTCTCTGAAATCAGAGTTAATGAGAGGTATTTTACATACTGATTCATTCATTAAGCACAAAGGTCTTCAAACTCCCTGGGGTTCGTAAGAAGGTCAGAAAAATTTACAGAACTCTTAAGGAGTGGAAGTAAGTGACATCATTTTATTATGGCTGGTGGTAGAAATGGTTCATAAAATGTATACTACCATTCAGTAAGTTTGTTTTATTCATTTATAGAGCAACATATCTTTCAAATTTGATTAACACTGTAAGTACCGGAATTCTATAACTATTAAATTGGCCATAGTGGTCATTCTTAACATTCTCTAAACTGTGAGTGCAAATCTCAAAACTGTTTGCTGGTACTTCAGAACTTCATTGCATGTCTGCAAAATGTAGTTATACCAAAAACATTTAATTCGCGCTTCAAAACCTAGTTATTTTGTCAATATTTGGCCAAGACCACCAAAACATAAAGTGTAGTTGACATTGGTGTTTTTTTTTTTTTAAAAACCATAAAAGTCAACCATGAAAATGAAAAAAATCTGACATTTGTTGAGAAGAGTCAATAGTACCTAGAAAAAAAATAATAAAACATATGAACATTTGTATTTACACGGTACATTTGTTTTTGTACAAATGTATTACATCTTGCTTGTCCAATTACTGTATTGTAAATTTCATATTTCTTACGTTATCACAAATACACAAAAATACTACAAAATAAACATCCAAAAAATACTAATAATAAATAAATAAATAAATAAATCTTGGTACACATCCTGTCACTCTTATTGTTCAAGCCAGAGATTACACTTCTTCCAATTGCAAGTTCTTCTTCCACAAGCAAGTTTGCTGCAGTTCAGGATTGTGGACATTCTCCAAGTAGGGATTGTACTGAGGGCAATCTACATATCAGTCAACATTAGATCAAAGTGGATCAAAAATGTCCTATAGTAAGACAAGAAGGGTATTGCTAAATACAGTAGTTTTTAGACAACTTTGATGAAATGTTTTGATCCACTTCAATTTCTGAGTACTATATATGCATCCAGATTTTATTGGTTAAATAGTTGATTCAAATTGTGTTGCAATTTGAGGTCATTTACCAATTTAGCAGACATTACACACAAATTTAATATCAGATATTTATGGTGTAAATGTGTGTACACAAATGTTTGATAACTGAATAAAGTGTTTTGAGTGTGATGGCTTACACAATGAAAAATGATTAAGAAGTTGTGAAGAGTTTGACAATTTAAATGAGAATTGACTCATTAATTTTGATCAACAAGCCATATGCAATTTTAAAAAAAATCAATAAGAAATTCCAATCTGATGTAAAAAAGAAGCCAATTTTTCAGAGATCTGAACTTATTGTTTTGAAAAATAAAAAAAATATTTAAGAATTGAGCCAAAGCAATTGAGAAAAACTGTGATATAAGACTACTGAATTTATTTTTGTCATGTCATATTTGCATTACAAACTTTTATTGAGATTTCAGAATTAACTTTCAATATTTAATGAAGTTATTACCCACATATATATATATATATATATATATATATATATATATATATATATATATATATATATATATATATATATATATATATATATTTATTTATTTTTTTATGAATAGTTATACAGACATGGCTGCAAGTAATGCACATTTCTTTTTATTTTCTTTTTTTTCCTTTTTTTTAATTTGTCATACGGTGTGCGGCAGCAGCAAAGCCTGCAAAAAAAAAAAAAAAAAAAAAAAACACTTTCTGTGCTTTGTGCACCTGGTATCCACCAGGTGGCGCAAGGAAGAACGTTCGAGGTTACAGAAGTAACCCTTCGTTTCCCGAGGAGGGGAACGGAAGTGCTATAAGTGGATTTGATGTTCTAAATCCACTTATAGCACTGGAGTTCCCCAACCAAAGGGGAACTGCTTTTCTTGGCTAGAACGAGCGAACGCCACCAATCACCCCCCCCCCCCCCCCACCCCCCAATCCCCAAAAACAATGCAAAGTTAAAATCCCTGTCCAGGGATGAATTTGCAAAAACCATTGCTAACCAACTAAGGTTGCAAGTTCCATCTTTAGAAATAAAATATTGTTGGTTTGGTGTTCCCCTAAGTTCATCAATCCAACAACGATTCTCAAACCACATCGCAAACTTATACTGTACGTTTGCAACTACTTCTCTAGAACTGTAGTTATAGGTAGAAGGTACTGTAGAAGCAATTGTGTTCAATACCCTATTCCTTCCGAACGTTCCAACATTTAAACTAGGAATGGTTTCAAAAAAATTTAAGCATTAAAGTCATCTTTCTTATGTAATTTGCTTTTTAATGTATTTTTTAAAGTTCAGTTTTAGCGATCTTCATAGTGACAATTTTTTAAAGTTCAGTTTTTGCGATCTTCATAGTGACAATTGCACTCCATTCAAAGTATTCATAATATTATGATTTAGTACAATGTAGTTTACACAATATTTAAAAACTCCTGTTGTTTAGTGTTTTTCAGAAAATAACTAAAAAAAAAAATTCTGATTCTTTGCAAAAAATAAAAATAAAAATGGCTAAGACTGGCTTTATTGTATTGGTAATATGACTAATTTGTTATAGCTTTTGTTTGTTTTATATTGGTTTATTTATATTTTATTATATCCAGTTTTTGTATGCTTTTCTTAACAAATATTTTATCATCTTTATGACACTGTTAGTTAACAGTAGTACAGTAGTAACAGTTTTATGTCATTGTGTTGTATTCATATTTTTCTATTATCTCCAAATAAACAAATTAATAAATAAATAAACAAATCAAGCGTCATCATGCTCTTTCGCTCCGTCACTCACACACAACATGCATGCATCTAGACGCGCACATCCATGCACAAACACACCTGTGTGCACTCTTGTGTGCAGTTGCAAAACTAGTGAAATGGCTACTGTCACCCTCTTGTTTTGTTTTTTTTCCCCCTGGAAAAGTTCCGTAATTCCACAATCCAAAAAGTTCCATTATTAAAAGTTGTATTTCAAAGCATTACATTAGAATGAGGTTAGTAAAAGTTGTAGTCATATTTCACAATTCTACCATATAGTTGATCAAATAAATGCAGCCTTGGTAAGCATGCAAAAACGAGAACAAAAAAAAAAATAAAAAACTTTAAACTCTTAAACTAGTTCTATAGCCATGAATATTTGAAGCCTTATGAAATGCACACATATCTTACTTGAAATATTCAGTTCATACTGGTGACAGACTCTCAGAGCTTTAATTTTAGGTGTTGGAAAACACACGCTCAACTGAATATGATGCAGCAGCCAAATCATCTAGCGATTCAGCTCCATGTGGCTAATCCAGTAAAATGACAACACTCGCCTTCATTTTTTCCATTTTTTATGTTCTTTTTCCATCTAGCACCATCTTTTCACCTCCCTTTTGCATTCGCCCAGTTGTTGAAAGGACTGACATGCTGCAGAAAGAGGCGAAGCTATATTTTGAAGCAGTTTTGTGGCGTGAGGGGGGGGGGCGTTGTGTAGAAGCCATCGACTATAATAGGTCGTTTTAGGATGACGACGGGTCTTTTACAGCTACAGTTCAACAAGGCCAAGCCAAAAAGTGGAGGAAAGAAAGAACATGAGCGAAGACATCACTGGCACCTCCATCTCAAACAATACTCCCTGTGCCCCCCTTTCCTGATAAAGAGCGTCCAAACAAAAGGATCTGAATGGTAAAACGCAAAAGAGTATGTCATGGTGAGGCTCTTTGGGTTTCAAAGCTACAGCAATCTTGGTTTTTTTCCTCCTTCTACACCTCGGTTCATCCACTAGTTTCTTCTGAGAGGACTTGAATTGCTTCTTGACGTGATAGAGGGTGATTTACCCCGCAGATGGGCAGAAAGTGCAATTCTGATAGGAAAAGGTGGCAGAGGATGAGCAGGCGAAGGCAGATGGCAAGCGAATGGGTCAGATGAAGAGAAAGAGCAGGGATGTATCCGGCAAGAATGAGAACTGTAATTGTGAGGCGAAGATCCGGACTTTGGAGTGTTTTTAGTGAGGTAGGAATGGAAAAAGCTGAAGAGGAGGAAGAGGGAAAGAAATGGGAAATTAACACAAAGGAGAAAATGAAATTGAAAGAGCACATAAAAATTAGTCTCTTCACCGTTATCCAGCAGATACCAATCTTCCCCAAAATTGAGCATTAGGGGGAGATGTCATCCCTTTAGATATAATTTTCTGCCCCATCCATTTCTCAAAGAAATGGGTCTAGAATGGTTAAAGACTGAGACGAGAGAAAGAGCGAGCGGCTTTCAGGAAAGAAAGGTTTGAATCAAAAGCTTCTTAGAAAGAGCAGCATGTGCCATTACGATTAAATAAAAAGGCATTTAAAACATGTCGAAATGGCAAAAAAAATGAGTAATTACTTTTGCTTTTACCGGAGCATGACGCTCTTCAAATCTGCTTGTTGGACGACAGATGTCGAAGAAGATAAAAAACAGCTAATTTTAAAATAAAAGCCTCTGTGTGAGCATGGATATACACACTACGCCAACTAATGTAAGCTAGACGAATTTAATGGTGTTCAGAAGGGTTCACCATTCACCTCTTTTTAGTTGTAACTAAATAAATAAATAAGTGCCCATCTTTTTGACAAGCTGCTGGAGGAAGATAAGGCGCTTGAATTGTGGCAGTGTCGACTCAGCAGCCTCTTGAAGAAAAACATCCTGATCAATACATCATCAATCAGTGGGTTTTAAAGTGTGACATGATGTTGTTGAGCATAAAAATACAGGGATTACAAAAGCGACAAGGAACTTAAAAGATTTGCATGGTAAGTGAAATGCAGCGGGAGAAAATGCAAAGGCTGTTCAAAATGATAGATTGTGATCAAGGGATGACTTATGAAACCTGAAATGCAAACTTTCATCTTAATGTTGATGTTATTAGAGAAACACTAGTCGATTTCAGCATCTCGTCTGAATTCTTCTATGATGCTTTAGGAAACCCAGGCAATATTTTACATTAGTTGACCATTTATTTTAAGTTAGCCTTAGGTTATTTATAGATCGTTTCAGTGTGGTCATGTCATTGGCCCATGAACATTTCCTGTTTGTTATCAAACTATTTCATAACTGTAACAAGAGGCAATTCAATCATAACTTAGTTTTAAAACAGCTATCATAAGATTATTTATCAATATGTGGCTCTTTCTGGATTATCTGAAGCTATAGAAATTAAAAATGTAAAACAGGAAATACCATTGTTTTTATTTACATCCTTCAAAATAGTCTATCCAATTTGATCCCAATTAAGTAATTTTTATGAGTTGGAGCTAGAATCACACATTTACAAAGACAAACAGTTCATTAATTAAATGCACATTCCTTTTTTGGAACGCAAAGATAATGTACAATAACCGGCCACTTTATTAGGTACACCTTACTAGTACTGGGTTAAACACCATTTTTCCTTCAGAACTGCCTTAATTCTTCATGGCATAGATTCAACAAGGTACTGGAAATATTTGAGATTTTGGCCTATATTGACATGAAGTCATCGCAGAGTTGCTGCAGATTTGTCGGCTGCACATCCATAATGTGAATTTGCTCTTACACCGCATCCCAAAGGTGCTCTATTGGATTGCGATCTGGTGACTCTGGAGGCCATTTGAGTACAGTGAACTCATTGTCATGTTCAAGAAACCAGTCTGAGATGATGTGTGCTTAATGACATGGTGCGTTATCCTGCTGGAAGTAGTCATCAGAAGATGGGTACATTGTGGTCATAAAGGAATGGACATGGTCAACAACAATACAACAATACTCAGGTATGCTTTGGCCTTTCTCTGTAAATCCTAGAGATGGTTGTGCATGAAAATCCCAGTAGATCAGCAGTTTCTGAAATACTCAAACCAGCCCGTCTGGAACCAACATCCATGCCATGTTCAAAGTCACTTAAATCACATTTCTTCCCCATTCTGATGCTGATGTTTGAACTGCTGCAGATTGTCTCGACTATGGGTGTACTCACACTATGAATAATTGCCTTGAACCAGGAAAAAGCACGACTGTACCCCCTCCTGTCTCCGCCAATGTCCCGCATTCATATTGCATTCAGGCCTGAGCATGCTTACATCATTGATGATGCGCTGTTCAGTTTAGGAAGCGCTCTCGCTCAGCACAGTGGAGATTTCTTTATATTGTTTTAGTCGTTTGGGATGCAGTGACACACAGTCATCTTTCGCAGAACAGATCAGCCACTTTTGACACTCATAAACAATCATAAAGTCCTCATGCTGCAGGAATGAGAAGGTTTTGCAGTGAGGGATTTGTGTATTTAATAATCTATGACAGTTTGCATTCATTAAACAGTAAGAATGATTAATAAATCCATATGTAACAGTCCCTTAAAGTCACGTCTCATCTTCAGTTTCGGGCTCAGGCACACTTTGCACTAGCACTTCAAGCATGCCCCGCCTTGTTTCATTGTTTCATTCATAGAAAGAAATGGGACAAAACTTTTAAAACATTTCAGTGTATTCTAGTTTCAACAAAAGAAAGTAAGATTTAGACATGAGCAAATTACATTTGATTAGCGATTAGTTTATATTTGCTTTCTTTTAATACTAGTTTACGCCAATGAAACAACTAATTTTAGTAAAATGGCATCCATTTTCTGCTGAGATTTGGACATTTTTGCAAACTATGTTATCTACAGTAACACCTATTAAAGCACTTTTTTAACCATTTTATCTGGCTCCGTTCTGGTATGGAATACCCACTTTCACAATCTGCTCAGTTTCTGATGGATAAGAGGTCATCCTATTTTTTAATAAACAGCTTGTGGAATATTCGTCTTGCTTCACTCCTAAATATGTCACATTATGCAAGTGAAATGGTTGCAAACAACCATTCACATAGACTTTAAACAGCTTTTTCTCAGTTGCCAGACTTGTTTAATTCTAAAATGTCTGGCAACAAGACAGAGAGATAGTAAAAGACAGAGAAAAAGAGTTGTTGAGTGATTTACCCGCTAAAATGGAGCCCAGAGCTGATGACCAAGAATGAGAGAGAACGGAGAGGAAAGAGAAACAGTTTACACTGCCTGCCAGTTTGTCCCCCAAAGCGATCTGAGAGCCATTTGTCAAAACTAGAGGAAGAAATTCAACAGCGCTGGCGACCAGAGATGATTTATTGAGTCGGTATCAATGCCCACCCACACCCAAGCGCAACTGACACATGGATAATCTCACGGGACATACTCTTCATGGATTTGTAAACATTTATTTCTATGATCTGGTCCCCAAATTATGGAGAGAGAAAAAAAAAAATCACTCTCATTAGACTGAACGCATTTCAGTCAAAATAAATCTTATTTTCCCATAACATTTGCTTTTGGGGAAGCTCTTTTGATCAGCAAGGACAAGATGAGGACTTCTATTTATTATAACTTATTCCAAACAAAAGAGACTTAACAGTTAATTGAATAAAGTTTGAATTGGTCATGGGTGAGCGGAACGACCAAGTCAAGAGAGAGAAAGAGAGACAAAATCCATCCACGCTGCAGCAAATGCAATCAGACGACATGGCAAACAGGGCCAGGTGTAAATTTACGTAGGCATACGGCATGGCAAACGCAACAAGAGACGTTAATTTTACCGCAGAGATAAAGAGATGAAGTTAATTAAAATGCTCCAGCTCTAATCACTGAAGCACAGCCGCTTTAAAGAGAAAAATACATGCCTTGTCAAAGTGTGTCAGCGAGTGAGAGAGAGAGAGAGAGAGAATAAGGGAGGAAAGCATGCTGTGTTCCTCTCTGGAAACTGGGAATGAATTATCTAATCAAAGATAATTTTGCTTGGTGAGCAATAGCCAATCAGATACTCAGATGGTGCGCCGCAGAGCTAAGCACTGTGGGAGGTGAGATACTTTAATAAGCTCATTTGAGCACATCTGAATCCATCAGAATGACAGCATGCATTAGATATGAGTGCATGAGAGGTGCCATTGATGGTGGTTACAGGTGTACTGCCTTATTATTTTTCTGTGCCAGGAATTCGAGGTACCTAGCAGGTGATTTCGAAATAGGATTCAAAGTATGACCGTACCAGACTCTAGATTTGCTTAAAGTAGGAGACACAAGAACAGAGCAAGAAATCACAGACTATTAGCGACCTTTAAGAAATTTGTCCGTCTTTGAGTTCTAAATTGTGAAAATGGCTGAAAACTGCATAGTATGTGCAGTGTTTATAATGTGTATACATGTAAATAGTATCTAGTGTATCAGTAGAGTATACATACTTAAGTGGGTCAAAGATAAGGGATCCAATTATGGTGTCCACATTAAATTAAACTCCAAAAGTGACTTTGTTTGCATAGAAAGCACACTAAATGCTAGTATAGGGCCCTATAATACACCTGGCGCCATGCAGCGAAAGGTGTGACGCAATAGTTGCTTACTAGTTTCAGCTTGGCGCAAGAATCGTTTTAACGTTTTGCACCACGCTGTTTAAATAGCAAATACATTTGTGCTCATATGTGTGCCCATAGGCGTTCTAGTCTAAAAAAGGGGGTGTGTTGAGGTGCATTGCTGGCGCGTTGTTATTTTGAGAAACTATAATAGATTGTTCAATAGACCAGAACAAAGCTTAGTTGTGCGCCTCGCTTACACATTGGTTAATGAAGACAGGATGTACAACAATATGCAAATATCTTTACATATGTAAAATGTTGTAAATATTAAGGATATATATTGTCACGGTTTATGGATCTGTGTGTTCCTCCTGTATGTTATGTATCTTGCCTTGTGTGTTGTCATGTGTGAGGGTGTGTGTTTGTTTACCTTTTGTGTTGACAGCGTGCTATAGGATCAGCTGACCATCTTCCAGCTGATCCTTATTTGCCTGGCTATATATTTCCTCATGTGGTATGTTCTGGTTATCAGTCCGTTGTTTGTCTTGTTTCTGTCTGTTGTTTTCCAGAATCCTTCGTTGTTCATTGAAGTCTTCATTGTGACCCGTGGCTCTCTTGTTTTCAACTTTCTTGTCTCCAGTTCACTCCAGTAATATTCTTTGTTACATTTTTCAGTTTTATTAAACACTTGCATCTAGTGTCGTGACAGAACGGACTAATCAAACATGGATCCAGCGAGAATCCCTGGCCTGGCTGAGTTTGTTTTGCAGGCCACCACACGCATGGACGGGCAAGATGAGCAGATGAACAACACCAGTCGCGCTATCCATGCATTGGTAAATAAGGTGTCTGAACTCACCACACAGCTGCAACATCTTCATACTGCTGGGGTCCAGCAGCCTGTTGCAGCTAACATTAGTCCACCGGTAGTGTCCGTGTCTGATCAAGCTGCTCGATCTACCGAACCTCGCCTCCCACCTCCAGCCTTCTACTCCGGAGAACCGGAGTTGTGTTGTGCCTTTTTGGCGAAATGCTCACTGTACTTCTCCTTGAAGCCTTCCTCGTTTCCCACGGAGGAATCATAAGTAGCTTTTGCCATCATGCTTATCACTGGAAGAGCGGCGCTTTGGAGAACCGCTGTGTGGGAGAAGAAACTCCCATGTTGTTCTACACTTAAAGCCTTTTCGGAGGAACTAAAAAAGGTTTTCGATCGAGCCGCGGCGGGCAGAGAGGCGGCCCGGAAGATCACGGAGTTGCAGATGGGTCAACGGAGTGTTGCTGACTACTCCATTGAGTTCCGCACCCTGGCGGCGGAGAGTGAGTGGAACACTCAGGCACAGTGGGACGTCTTTCTCCACGGGCTAGCAGACCGTATAAAACATGAGATCTTTGCTTTGGATCTTCCTAAAACCCTGGATGGACTCATTGATTTAGCCATCCGCGTGGATTCTTGTCTTTGGCTCCGTGAGAGACACACGCGACACACACACACGCCTTGGAGAACTCCCCTCTTCCGGCTGCCACTGTATTTCCGGGTCCAGTGGACATGCCCCTCTCGGAACCTGAACCCATGCAGATGAACCGCTCTAGGCTGTCGCTGGAGGAGAATCGCAGACGCCGCAGCGAGGGACTGTGTATGTACTGCGCTGGTGCGAATCACATCGCGGCTCATTGTCCTGTAAAAGCCAGAGCCCGTCAGTAGGTAAGAGGTTACTGACGGGTGGGGTATCTTTGGACAAATCCTCTCTTGCAGCCACACTTTTGAAGGTTAAGTTGGAGTGGTCATCTGGGAATTTTATGACTAAAGCACTTATTAACTCTGGTGCGGAGGGAAATTTTATTGACACTGATTTAGTTCAAAAACTTGGACTTCCTGTAATTTCTCTCTTGCAACCTATATCTGTTCATGCTCTCAATGGGTTCTCTCTTCCTTCCATTACTCATTCCACTGGTCCTATAAGATTGATCACATCTGGTAACCACACTGAAATTATTATTTTTTTTTAACAGAAGCCCCTGTCACTCCAGTGGTCCTTGGGCATCTATGGCTCGTAATGCACAATCCACATATTAATTGGAGGCAGGAATCAATAATTTCTTGGAGTGAGAGCTGTCATGCTACGTGTCTGTTGTCTGCCTGTTCTTCTGTGTCTCATTCTGTTTTTCAGAAGGAACACATGGATCTGTCAAACGTGCCCAGTGAGTACCTCGACCTGAAGAGAGTGTTCAGTAAGTCCCGAGCTGCTTCTCTGCCTCCACATCGTCCCTATGACTGTGCTATAGAGTTATTGCCAGGTATGTCTCCGCCTAAAGGCAAACTTTATTCGCTCACCGCTCCAGAGAGGGAGGCCATGGAGAAATATATTTCTGATTCTCTAGCAGCTAAGATCATCCGTCCTTCTTCATCACCAGCAGGGGTGGGGTTTTTTTTTGTGAAAAAGAAAGATGGCTCCCTCCGTCCTTGTATAGACTATCGAGGGCTGAACGCTATCACGGTGAAGAATACTTATCCTTTGCCGCTGTTGTCTTCTGCCTTCGAACGTCTGCAGGGGGCGTCCTTTTTCACAAAATTAGATCTCCGCAACGCTTACCATATTCGAGAGGGCAATGAATGGAAGACTGCCTTTAATACTTTAATACCCCCAGGGGGCACTTTGAGTATTGCGTTCTTCCTTTCGGCCTGTCCAATGCCCCTGCAGTCTTCCAAGCATTCGTTAATGATGTGTTGAGAGATATGCTAGATCAGTTCATTTATGTTTACCTGGATGACATACTGATATTATCTCATTCTCTCCAGGAACATATTCAACATGTCAGGCGAGTGCTTCAGAGGCTGCTAGAGAATGGACTTTATGTCAAGGCGGAGAAATGCGTATTCCATGCACAGTCTGTTCCATTTCTGGGACATATCGTGTCGTTTGAGGGGATGCGCATGGATCCAGAGAAAGTTCAGGCTGTGGTAAATTGGCCAACCCCAGATTCCCGCAAGGCCCTGCAGAGGTTTCTTGGTTTTGCCGGCGTTTCATTCGCAACTTCAGCCAGCTCGCCGCGCCTCTGACTGCCTTAACCTCCATCAAGACTCCGTTCAGGTGGTCCACTGCAGCACAAGTTGCATTCGACTGACTGAAAAGCTGCTTTGTTTCAGCCCCCATTCTCATTGCCCCTGATCCATCACGGCAGTTCGTGGTGGAGGTTGACGCATCAGAGGTGGGGGTCGGTGCTATCCTGTCCCAGCGCTCTTCCTCGGACCACAAGATGCATCCCTGCGCGTATTTTTCTCATCGTCTCAATAATGCAGAACGAAATTATGATATTGGTAATCGAGAGCTGCTGGCTGTCAAGCTTGCGTTGGAAGAGTGGTGTCATTGGCTAGAGGGTTCGGGGGTTCCCTTTATCATTTGGACCAATCATAAAAATTTGGAGTACATCCAATCCGCCAAAAAATTGAACTCTAGGCAGGCGCGGTGGGCTTTATTTTTCGGACGTTTCGATTTTTCCATCTTGTACCGACCAGGTTCCAAGAATGTTAAACCTGACGCCCTTTCTTGTCTCCAGTTCACTCCAGTGATATCCTTTGTCACTTTTTTCAGTTTTATTAAACACTTGCAATTGGATCCTTTTCGTCTAGTGTCGTGACAATATATAGAATATAATAAGGATATATATCCTATAGGAAATGAATATAAAGGATTAAAATATTACAAAACATTATTTTTAGCCTACATAAATATATAAACCTTACTTTCATGCCTTCTTCATCTCAGTGGGCTTTTTCAATTTATTCAAAACAATTTGCTTTTTTTGTAATGTTATTATTATTAGTATTATTTATTATACCCATATTTATATTCGTTTTATTAAAAACAAGCTTAGATTTGCCCACAAGTCAGGTTTTAGACCATATGGGGCACAGCATGTGTATTTGGATATAACTTAGTTATTATTGTTCATTGATTCGTTTGCTGGAAATTAGAACTGAATTTAGAAATAGTTTTGAAACAAATCTTTGCGTTTAACAAACTAAATAATTATTTATAGGCTAATTGATGTCTGTGCATACAACACGTTTCCCTATCCACAAGAGTAAAAGCGCAAGTAAACAATGAGGAGGCTCATCGCTAAAACTCGGGCTGTAGATGCTCTGTTTAAATGTTTTTCTCGTTAGTGAAGCACTCAGTTTTTTCACTTACAAAGTCTGTCATGTAAATAGCAAATGCGATATGGTGTGACGCAACTGACTCTTAAAGGGAATGGGAGATGAGACTCTGATTGGTTTATTCTCAAAACACACCTATAACTCATTAATAAAATAAGCTCAACCCTTTTAGACCATGCGATCCTGGCTCATCACCACTATCAAACCAACCCATCACGAAGCCTGCGCTAAGTGTCGTCATGATGTGTACTCATATTTTTTGAGGGTGCGTGGCCCACAAGAAGGCTGTGTCGCACCATACGTGTGAGCTCAATGCCGAAGTATTAATTAGTCTTTACAGAGCAAGGTCACGGAACTTCACACGCGGTAGCGGAAGTTATTGAAAAAAAATTAGCTGGGAAAATTTCGATTATTAAAGGGCCATGACACCCCCCACTTTCGGGTAAAGTCTACTTCAGAATTTTTTCAAAAGATGCATGATTAATGGGCGTGGAGCTCCGCGAGCATCGGGCAGGAGTGGTGGCCAGCAGGGGAGAAGGGGAGCGAACAAAGCTAGCTCACAAAATGAGACAAACCGTGAGGAGACGCATGAGTTTATAGTTTACAAAGTTAAAATGCAAAGAAATAAACAGTGATTTAATGTCCTGCTACATTTGTTATTGGTAATTTCATATACACATAACCACAATTTATATAATTATAAAGATAAGTGTGTTCATGTAAACCGTATAAATGGGGACTTCTCCCTCAATCCCCGTATCCAGCAGACCCCGTATGCAGCAGGTCTCCTGACCTGTCTATTTTAACCGTTAGCCCTGCTGGTAATCTGGAGGATTTAGGCAAACACAGCAGCACAGTGATGTGTCTGAATGTGAGTGAACTCCTGATAAAAGACAGCGTCCGCCATTCTCTAATTCTTGTGCTGCTCTCCCGACAAAAATGCTAGCAGCACACACACACAGCTTTGCTGTATGATCGGCCCTGACAAGATCGCGGGGAAAAACATGCAACAAACCGTGTGGATCATGCAAACAAACACATACAAGCCTTCATGAACGGCTAAATACTGTGTGCCCGTGCCGTGGGTCCATGACGTGTCTCACAGCTCGGGCTTGACTCTGGAAGGTCTGGCAGGTCTCATGAATAATTAAGCAGCCGGCTCTTCTCATAGGATAAGAAAACTCCGCTATGAATAATAATGAGAAACCAACGCGTCATTATTGCACTTGCAGTACTGCGCTACGTCGCCGATTTTGATCCCACCCCAAAAATCATTTTTAAAACCGGAAGCTGAAATTAGCTGACAAAAGCTCAAAATTATCCAGTTTTCCCCACAATTAAAGCTGACAGGTGCTAACATTGTCTTAACTGATGCTCAACACACACACATCTGTTAATATATAAAAAAAAAAGTTATCCAGGGTGTCCTGAACCTTTAAAGATTATGAATAACGATTTCGAAAACTTTTCAATTAATCGCCCAGCCTATTTTGTCTGAGAGAAAATCGATACATTGTAAATATTTTGGAAGTCAGCAAGGAAAGAAATTTGAAAACTGAATTACAGCCGCTGACATATTTGACATCACATCTTTTATGCACAGCTGGATGAAATTCTTTAGGCAAAGATGGAAAATGATAGCAAGATCATGATTAACAACAATTCCTGTTGAATCAGACAAAATGTCATTAAATCAGAGCTGGACAGAGAGTAAGAGACCTCAACATTTCTTACAGCCAAAGCTAATACATTTACTTGATAAAGGTCTTCATACGAATCCAAAAGCATTGTTCATGACCTCGTCACATCTTTTAAAAGGTTAAGTGAGGTGGTGACTTTAGACAAAAGAATCTCAATTCACACATCTAAAGGAAACACAACCTGCTCTCTCATTTTTTATTTATTTATTTTTTGATAAAATTTTATAGGGTTTAGTGTAAGGGGTTATTGTGTATTGTGCTGTTTGTTTGCAGTGATAACAAAGGCACACAAAAATCTTTTAAGAGCATAATGGTTGATGTTTACCCTTTTTTTTTAGAAATGAATACACCACAAATCAAAGACTTCAGAATTAAATATACATACAGTATTGACCAATCTGTGGCTCATTACCAAAGATTTACAAATGGTCAACAAAATCACTGTAGTTTGAGAGTTACAAGTAAATACTGTAAATTTACACTGAGTGCACATACAGATTTTTACAATTAAGGAATTATATGAATGTTTATAAATAAGAAAATAAAAGTTTTACTCGCATTTTTTATTCCCTTTACTTTCATCTTCTGTCTAATAATGTAGTGCACTGGTTACGATGGGAGTGATTTATAACAGTCTATTTATAAGCACAACAATGTTAGAAAGTAGATTTACATTTTAGGTTAAACTGTCTGCAGTTTTTGTTCAGACCATAACCTAGTCCTGTGGCCATTTGTGGCCACTATGTTATGATTTGGTCTGAGGTACTAGTTTCACCAGCAAACAGTTAAACAAGGGGTATTCAGTCTTAGCTCTTGGATTAAAGTTATAGCCTATTATCTACCTTTTAAATATAACAGCAATATCGCGCATTGTTATTCAGTGTAATGACTGTACAGTATATGCAAAAATAAAACAACATAATTCTAACGTGCTTGTATAGATGATATACAGACCGTCAATAACAACTGTGGCATATTAAATTAATTCACGTATTTAACATCTAAACCAATTGTACACTATAACAGACAGACATAATACACACGTAAACTCACCATGTAATGAACAGACAGCTTGCAATCAAAGTTTGCAATTCTACATTAAGGTGACGCGATGGCGCAGTAGGTAATGCTTTCGCCTGCAGCCTTGGCTGGGTCAGTTGGCATTTCTGTGTGGAGTTTGCATGTTCTCGCTGCGTTCGCATGGGTTTCCTCCGGGTGCTCCAGTTTCCCTTACAAGTCCAAAGACATGCGGTACAGCTGAATTGGGTAAGCTAAATTGTCCGTAGTGTATGTGTATTTCTCAGTGATGGGTTGCAGCAAGAAGGGCATTCGCTGCGTAAAACGTGCTGGATAAGTTGGGGGTTCATTCCACTGTGGTGACCCCAGGGTAATAAAGGGACTACTTTTTTTTTGTCTTTTTCAATGGGTAAAGGGTTTTTGAATGTTTAAGGAGGGGTCTTCTTTAAAAATTTAGTTGGGAATCGTTGTTATAATCCATCCTAATTCCACCCACCCAAAAACCTCACCCCGTGATCTGTGCCCGTAAAACTGTCTGGTGACACTCTCAGTGAACCCGGCACCGTCACAAAGTGCTTAACCCCTTAAAATGCCACCCAGCAGCTGGTAGGAGCAGATATTGGGGATGTATACGGCTGTCAGGATGATGAGGGTATGAAATGCCCCGTCTCTCGGCCTTGCTCAAGATTGCTGATTCCCCCATTCATTCTATTGCAATAACACCTCTCTGAATAGATAATCATCACGGGATGCTGATGTGAAACCGCCGCTGATCGAAAAGAAGATGAATGCACTTTTATACCTGATCTATCTCATTTCCGTGATTGTGTCAGTCAATGAAACAATCAGCAGCTGCTGCTCTAAGCTGCATTGTTCTCTTCAATGCGCTCTGTGAGTCATTAACTGTCCACAATCGGCCGTTTTAACAACTGATTAATGTTTTACTTATTCAGTGCTGTAATATAAAAGTGAAAGACCATCAGCCAGTTGACCTCTCTACAGGCAAATTAAAATTACTTTGTGATTCACAATCAGAATTAGAGGGCTTTCCAGCTGAAAATGTTGGATAATTTGATGCACAAACTTAAACTTGGAAATATGAAGTGCCAATAATAAACATGCCTTTTAAATAGTGTTTTGCTGTTTTAAAGGGCTATATATTGTAATACTGAATACTGAGTCATTTCAAGGTAAATGTATCATCCACCATACTTGGTTGTCAGCATTATGTTTTCATTATACATACGATGAGGGAATCCGCTGCGTAAAACACATGCTGGATAAGTTGGTGGTTCATTCCGCAGAATAATAAAGTGACTAAGCCGAAAAGAAAACGAATGAACAAGAACATCAGACGGGTCATCATTCCTTGCATGAACCTAGACAGCATGTTACCACTTGTGCCTGACCTGAATTGTTTTAACTGTTCTTATCTTTATTGCATAATGTTGGTGTTTTTAGTTTATTTTTTACATATATATATATATATATATATATATATATATATATATATATATATATATATATATATATATATATATATATATATATATATATATGTATATATATATGATATAATTTTTGGATTGCTTTTTAGGTTGACAATTTTAACATCTGTCCAGGGACAATGGATGAAAAATAGCCTTCTGGCTAATTCTGGTGCATTTGCAGCAATGCTCATTAATGTACACTGTGCATGCTAAATAAACAAATAAATAAATTATAAGTAATGAATAGGCCCACACGGAATCTGTGCTTGCAGAATTCAGCAGATTTCCACAGATTCTTAGCCCATCATTGATTCTGTTTATTTACTTGTGTAAATGTGTGTAAATTTATATTTATTCAGTTTTTAAATTAATTACAGTAATATTATTGACAATTATGAAAATATTTATATGATTTATTTACAGTACAGTTTGTAAAGTAATGTTTTCTGTATTTTAGTAGATATACAGTATTATATGAGAGACTTGCTTTGTGTACCAAATAAAGTGCATCTAATTGGATTTGCATTGTAAACATTAAATAAAAGTTTAAAAAGGTATTACTTTTTATTTAATCTATTTAAGTTATTAAAATAATTTTTAACCAAACAGCAAAAAATGTCCGCAGATTATGTCTGGCCCTAGTTATGAGCTACTGTATGCTGTATGCATGTCAAACTTATGTTACAAGTTGTTTATTGTAGTGTATCTGAAGGTGAAACCAAACATTATACTGTCAAAAAGCATTTTGTAAAAACGAATTAATTTGAAAATAAAAAAAATGTGCTCTGTCCCAAAAAATATAGATTAATAATTTTCTAATGACTTGACTATGGGGCTTTAGGAGGAGATGATTAAACAGGGTAATTAGCATTTTCTCTGATAAGATACACATTCTGTGTTTTGACTGCAAATGTCACATTTGTAGCTGCAGAATTGGCTATTATAAGACAGTGTTAAACTCATACAGTATTTACCATTATAAAGGATTTGTGCTGCCCATCAGCCAGTTTTCCCCGTGCAGCTGCAATTTATTATATTTCAAAGTTCACAGATGAAGTAGCTTTCATTTAACAAATAGATTTCACTAACAGCCTCTTAAAAGTTTGTACTTTCCTGCCAAGATTTTTTTTCCGTCTCATTAAGGTGACTGGAAAGTAAGAAGGTTTTCACTCAATGTGCCATTTTATCTGTCTTTCCTTTGGGCCCAACCACTTTCTCATTATTCCAGAGCCTTCAGTATGTTTTGGCAGTGCTAAGCAATACTGTACTTGAAGGTCTGTTAAAGACAACTCATTAACACATAATAAATGAGCTCCTTAGGAACAAAATAGAAGATAACGAATGGATCGTGGACAATGGCATCTCACTAATAATTTATGTCCACACTTTCTTATGAAGCAGTTATGAATGGCTTACTGCTGTGTCTTAGTTGAACCAGAAACACAAACTCCTACAGGCTCCAAAACGAGCTTCCTGGGTCACCTGCCTATACTGAGTGAGCTGATTAAAGTTTTCATGCCTTAAATACTTCATTCCAGCCATGAAGATGTATGTTATGTTACTATTTATCATTATATTATATTATATTATATTATATTATATTATATTATATTATATTATATTATATTATATTATATTATATTATATAAAGAAATTACCAGTGTTGCAAGTTTGAATGTCTTTGAATTAATTGAGTTCAGATTATCATTCTAATAATTTATTTTAAACCATATAAGGTCAAAATTCTAAATAAAATTCCATTATAACTTAGGAAAGATATATACTGTATACATTTTTTTTGTGGATGTGTGCTTTTGGTGTTAAGTGAGGAGCATTTGTGCACAGAACAAAGTCAAAAAAATGGGAATGAGTCTATGAGAAGATGCAGAAGAAAAAGCAGATATTAAACCACAGTAGGAACAATGGTGACACTGCAACTAGTCTATTTTCTGTATGGTAATTAAAGCAGACATCTGTAATGCTGTATAAATTGACCTGGATCTGTCTGGGGAAAATGGGAACAGCTATCAATGTTTCCCTGTTTAGTGCTATACAACAACACTGATGCTCTAAACACAATTTATCCACTAATGTTTAGACAGATGTAAACCACTTAAATTTCCCCAGTGCTCAGTGGCGCCCCCATTACTGGCTAATTCCATGTGCTGTGGCTATTTATTCACTGGCATCTGGTCTGACTTGTGAGCTCAACCCCTTGCACCTATTTCAAAATGGCTGCTTATGATATCAGCCATAACATAGAGGAAACAGTGGTGAATCATTTCTGTCTTCTGTCAGTCATCATCGGCTAGATAGTACAGCATTGCAGCAGTGGTGTAAAGTAACAAATTACAAATACTCTCATTACTGTAATTAATCAGGAGTTCATATTTCTCAGAAATTGTACTTCACAACGTAGTTTTAAAAATGTTTACTTTCACTTAGTACATCTTTAGTGCTTTATTGGTACTTTTACAAGACTATTTTAATTCTTTTGTGACTGAAAAATTACAATAGACTGACCAACCTCAAGACAAAGACAGTTTATATGCAAACATGTACAGCGTGGAAGCAAAAAAGTGTCAAAACCATTACACCAAATGCCAAGATACTGTTTAGACTACATCTCACTAGCTATGTTTTGATCCAAAATGTGAATTAACTTCATGCGCAAAACTAGATTATCGCATAAAAGATGTGTGAGTTAAGCAGCGTTTCCATCCAATGAGTCAAAATGAACAAAATCATCACTTCCTAATTATCTGGCGCCAAATTTCAACAGTAAAAACAGAATTTGCTGTGATAAGAGAAACTGTGTGAATCTTTTTCATTTTGAAAATGACCAAAACAATATTTCAGATGTTCTACAATGTGCTCAGCCTGCTGGTTTATCCATTCAAACACATTTTTATCATCACATGATCTCATATAACACAATCACATGACCTATTTAATGCACATACTGGAATTTGTTCAGTAAGTGTTTCCATCGTAGTTTATGCACATCTTTTCTTATCGAATAAAACATTTATCCTACTCAGTTATGCGCATATCTTTTTATGCACATTTTCAAAATTTATGCGCAACATGGAGTTTCCATCAACCTTTTTTTATGCGCATTTTGGATATGTAATAAGTGGATGGAAGCGTAGCTACTGATGAGAGGATGAAGGATACCTCTTGTATAATGCCACCAAATGGCCTTAATCAATAACTAAATGCACTAAAGAATGTTATAGGTTTTCAAATATATGCACAAATTGCATGTAACAATCAGTGCTGCATGAGCTTGGTTTGCGGTGCCAACTGCTGGACACTCGAAGCTTGATAGTCAGGATTCAAAATGCATAATCTAAACATTAACATATCACAACAGCTGTATTATTTTTTTTTAAGAGTTTTAGGTTACACAGATGTGTAAACGCATCAACATGCTTTCTGTCTGCTTATTATGGGTGCATACTAATTTAATGCATGCTCACATTAAATTAATCTCACATTTTTATATTTATAGGCCTTGAATGGCAAATAATTTAACTTGCACTTAGAAACACACTTAAAATTAAATGACATGGATGTAAGCTACATTTTAATTGGCAGGGTATAATGTGGAGTCATCTTCAATACTTAATACTCTTGAGTACTTTTAGAAGGGCTATACTTTTACTCATAATAATATTTAGAACAGATACTTTTACTGTACTTGTACTTTTTTATTTAATTTTTTTTAGTTATTTATTTATTTATTTATTTATTTATTTTTTAAATAATGGTACTTGTATATGTTAAAGTATATACATTTGAGTATTGGCATTTCATTTTGATGTTTGGCCATAGATCCACTGGCCAATCTCAGCAGTCCATGTGTCCATGATGTAATGTGGTACAGATTAAAACCTTGTCCACATGAACACAGGTATTTTCAAAACTTCAGCCTTTTCTATGCGGTTTGGCCATTTGTCCACACGCAAACGCAGTATCAGGTCACTGTAACAGTACCTTTTTGCAACCTCCTGCCTGGATGTTTTCAGAATAATTTTCAGAAAGCGTTCAGAAAGACTTCTTAATGTAGTACATTATTATGGGTAATAACCTTTTAATGTAGCGTCTTATTGGATAATATGACTATTATCCAATAAGCTCAGTTTTTTTTTTTTTTTTTTAACCGTGCTTTTGTGGAATGGATTTGTCTTTCTTTTTAGGAGAAAAACTTTTTTTTATATAAACATATAATGAATTTAGCCTATTTGAATTTAGTGTTTTAGCTGCTTTTACATGTAATGGTCAGATATTTTCAGAGTGATCAGATCTTTAAATAACCAATTTCAGACATTGAGAAAAAGGCTGATGCTGGAATAAAAATCATGAGAAAATAAATTTTACAATAGGTCTTTGGAATCTTTAAAAAAGCATAGGCACCTTAAAAATTTATATTCTTGTTATTTTTTATTTATATTGTACAGGTAAACAAGATTTTAAAGCATCTGTGCATAATAGGCTAGACACATTAGCATTTGATTGATTTACAGTATTGAACAGCAATGTTTAGCCCTCTGGCTATTCACTAATTATATGTTGTCATTATAATTAGTTGACCATATTTCTCAGTCAGATTTTCCATAATATTATTTCTCACCCTCAAGTCTAAAGCAAAGAGGAGCAAAAGATTTAAGTGAAGCATAGACAGAATCAAACAGGAAGGGTATTTTAAAACTACAGCTCTCCTAAATTACACTGTATTCTAACAGACTGAAGAAAAATAAACATCACTTTCATTTTTGCTACATATACACATAGCAGTTATGCATATACGCATTTTACAGTTAAACACTCACAAACCAATGTCCTCCAAGAATTTACTGCATCATAAGCAGGTAATTTTCTCCTTTGCAGAAGTCATACATATTTTCCCCATTGCTCTTTTTGCATCAGTGATTTACTTTGTGAGTGAATTTGAAAGTGGACAATGGGGGTGCTTGCTGACATTATTGTCCAGGACAAACCCTGCAGAGCTGCAGTGTTGCTGCTTTTGACAAACTCAAACTGGCAAGTCAGACATTCACAGCGAAGCTTTGTTAAAGAACGCTTAAAATTCATTGTCTTAACTCTTTTACCTCAAACACACCTCCTACTTGACTTATTTTCTTTTGCTTTAAAACACAAAATCATGCTGCTGGAAATGAGCTGAAAAGTGGTTTGCTGGTCTCCCTGGCTGGAGTAGTCATCTGGCAAGGCCAGACCTTCTAATTACCATTATAATGCCTGGGGAAAAAAAAAAGATGAATGAACAAATTGAAAAATAAATATTTCTTTAATAATAAAAATGATATATTTTTTTATATTTTACATGTGATTTTTTTCATATTATATAATTTGCTTAACAAAATATTTTTTATAATAACAAACATGTTTTATTTATTGAAATGTACTTTGTATGTATGTATTTGCAATAGATGAATACTGTAAATAAAAAATAAATAAATAAATGAAAATAAAAATAAATAAAAATTAAATAAATAAATAAATAAATAATTAAATAAACCCAGCTTTTATACTTAAATATTTTAACATTTTAGAATAGATGTAAATATTTATGATGGCTTTTTTTCTCAATGTTGCACAGGATATGTGACTGCTGTTTGTGCACAAAATTAACAAAACAAAGAAATAAATAGAAATTGATAAATTGCTAGTCAATTTCATAAACAATTACTGAGAAACAGCATGTAATGCTCTGAATCAATCATGTCATTTTGAAGCATATAAAAATATTGTCTTGTAAACCATAAACATAATGTATTTAACCGTTAAAAAACATTTTAGCATATCTATAAATAAACAAGTGCAAAACCATTGCAATATTTTATTTTATTTTATTGCAATCAACAAACATTGTTTGCTAATAATAAATAACAAAACTTTACATAGAAATATACATTCATTTCAAGTGGCTTCATGCTTTTCCACTTTTGTTTCCCACTATTAGCCTTTGTTCTCCAGCTTGTGAATGAAATCAAATCCCTGAAATCATACAATCTTATCATCCACAAGGATACTGTACATGACGAAATGCACTATGAAAAACTACCTTCACAGAAGATCCAGTCAGATTTGTATGAGCTTCAAGCCAATGTCTGTGTGTTTTTGTGTGTGATTCCAGGGAGCTCATGGGTCAAATCTGTTCAACAGACATGTTTCCCTCAGGGCCGTATCTCATCGTCAGCAAATGTTTGATAATGTGTTAAGCATTAGCTCCAGCTCTGCCTGAAATCTCCACCACACGCCACAAGGCAAATGGCCAGATTCTCCCCATTCCTCCTATCTACTCTTTACACATCCATCGCTTTGGTTCTGTACATTTATTTCACGTGTGGATATTGGATTCAATGGACAGATGAACAGAGCGATGTTGCTAATGCTACACACATTATACTCTGCCTGACATAATGATGGGTTGATTGGAGTTTGTGTTTGTCATATTTACTGCTGATGGATGGTTTATGCTTCCCATCTCTGCTTTAACAGAAAAGGGTTCTGTGGATTTTGCTACATCCTTGAACATTGGGGCTTATTTGTGTGTTTATGCCAAAGAGCACAAAGGAGCAGAGGGTTTGGAAGATAATCAGAATCTTTCTTCATGGTCATCTATCAAGACCAAGCTCTCACAGCAGGCTGACCTGAACTCTGAATCATCTTCTGCAATTACCGTCATCAGGCCGTCACGGTTAAAGGTGTTTGAGATGTTAAAAAACAAGCCTGTTATAGGCCGGTTGGGGACACTGCTAAAAGCGGCTGTTTTGCACTCTACCAAGAAGAAAATAATAATATAAAAGATACAAAAACATGATAGAAAACGGACACTTTGGTGGTGGGATAAGATAGATCGGCTGAAAAATTTTTGATTAGACTAGATTTAGCTTAATTGTCACTTCACATGAACAAGGGCAACGTAATAAAATGCAGTTTAGGTCTAACCAGGAGTGCAACAGCAGCAAACGCAGGACATACTGTAGGTCAGGCGTGACCAACCCTGTTCCTGGAGATCGACCTTTCTGCAGATTTCAGTTGCAACGCATATCAAACACACCTGCCTGTAATTATCAAGTGCTGTTCAGGTCCTAATTAATTGGTTCAGGTGTGTTTGATCAGGGTTGGAGCTGAACTTTGCAGGAAGGTTGATCTCCAGGAACAGGGTTGAGCAACACTGCTTTAGGTATAAAGTAGAAGTGGAATTATAGAAAAGTATGGGTAATATTTACAGATGGATGTACAGTGAACATAACATACAAGAGACATTAACTAGAATCACATATTTACAAACCAGAACATACTGTACAGGTTGTTATTTGCTATAATAAGGAATTACAAATAGATATGTAGACATGTATTCCAACATTTACAAATGCATATGTGCAGTGGATATGTACATTTACAAATGAGTATGTACGGTGTGGTGCAAAAAATGACCATGTAGTAATGTGAAATTACACTGTGATTAACCTATCATTTAAGGTTAACAGGATTTTTATTCAGCATGGAATCACATTAAAAGTGACAGTAAGATCAAACTGATTGCTCATGCAGTCTTGTTTATGTATTATTTTGTTTCTGTATTATTATAATGTATATTACATTATTTTATTACTGCATATCTTATTACATGGCTCTCTGGAATACTTGATTCTAATTGATCCAACCCAAGCTCATTTTGAAAACGTAGTCCCGCAGACGTTTCCGGAGACTGCAATTTATGTAGCCGGAGGTGTGTATGGCTGCATTTAATTGTTTTCAGCGAACGCTACGGCTGACAGCTTACCTCCGTTTGGAGGGCTTTCCCCCAACCAGTTTGTCCAGTTAGCTTGTCTTGTACGTCGGCGGAGTTGAGACGCAGAGAGGAGCTGACCACGATGACGGCGACGACCAGTACACACCCTTTTTATACACATGTACACAATGGTGTGAACAAATGTTCACCCCTTACTGATTTCTTATATCTTTTGGCCTTTTTGTCACACATTAATGTTTCAGATCATCAAATAAATTTAAATATTAGTCAAAGATAATACAATAAACACATCATATGTTTTTAAATTAAGGTTTATCCTGAAGGAAAATAAAATAAAAACAAGTACTAGATATTATGTCAGGATCCAAAGAAACTTAGAAACAAATACAATAATTGAGATCTACCAGTCTGGAAATGGTTATAAAGCCATTTCTAAAGTTTTGGGAGAACCACAGTGAGACAAACATTAGTTTTACACAGGGCTATGTAGCTTTGTATTTTGTTTTCCCTTGATAATAAAAACCTTCATTTAAAAAAAAATAAATAAATAAATAAACTGCACAATGTGTTTACTTATGTTATTTTTGACTAATATTTAAATCAATTTAATTATCAGAAACAAATAAGTAAGGGACAAAGGCTTTAAAACAATAATAACTTCATTATTAACAATAAATCACACCTCTGTACATTTAGACTGTCTTGTGCTTTATACTGACTGAGAGAGAGAGAGAAAGACTTGTACAGAGTTGAATATGCACTGAAACAAGGACATGGCACTTGACAACAATTTTTCTTGTTTTATTAACAATAGCTCTCAAGTGAGTCTGCATACGGCTAGATTAAATTCCCTCAAAGCTTTCAAGTGCGCAAATCTTTTCTTTTGTTTCCTGTAGCATGCGCATCGGGCCATTAGCGACACCACATAATCCAATTGCCCACTTTTACACACTCTTTGGTTATCTCAGTGGATCTGAAGATCACATTAGGACTGATCTCAGGGGACTGGCTGTGATTACATTACTGTACCATCAGGGTGGAGGTTTATCAAATTAAGACTTCAAAACATCTCCATATGTGGGCGTCCTTCTGCATGTGTTCATTTAGGCGAAACAGGAAGTGACATCTGCCGTCTGTTGAGACTGACCACATGACTAATGTTCACAAGGTCACAAAGGTCACATCTAAGTCATTGGAGGTCAAGTAGCCTCCAGTTTCTACTCAAACCCATCGACTCTAAATGGAGACGCATCTAATATGGGAGTAATTGGCAATCAAATTTGGCCTCTTACACACAGAGAGCGTCTGATGTTGCCCTCCTGCATTGCTTTCTCCTTTCCTGTCTTTCTTGGCAGAGGACAGACTGATGTATCACCTAATCGCTCTTGTCCTCAGGGGGTGTGTGTGGTTGGGCTGAGGCGAAAGTATCCATTGAGGAAATTGTCACATGATGAAGAAAATGAAGAAAAAAAAAAGAGTTGGTTGGTTTAAAAACACCCCAGGGTCTGATTTCTCAAATTACTCTTGTGCGCTGGGAACCAGGGATTCTGTGTCTTCAGAGAATGAAGGGAAGCATATTGAAAAGTGAACTCTCCGGGCTCCTTCACATTGGAGTTCCAGGTTCACCTAAGTTTGATATCAGAATTCAGTTGGTTTGAATGGTGTGGATGATGTCTTCTAAAGTCCAAAGTGTATATTGGATCTTATGTATACATCGGGAAAAATATGTATTGAACATGTCATGTTTTTTTTTTTCTAGCAATAACATTTTTAAAGGAGCTGTTGACTTGCAAATGAGTCCGATTTTGGTAAAAACCCAAACAATACAAAACAAACAAAATATCTGAAAAATACGTTTAAGAACAACGAAATGGTGCAACCCAGTGGCGCAGTAGGTAGTGCTGTTGCCTCACAGCAAGAAGGTCACTGGTTCGTGCCTCGACTGGGTCGGTTGACATTTATGTGTGGAGTTTGCATGTTCTCCTTGCGTTCGCGTGGGTTTCCTCCGAGTTTCCCACAAAGTCAAAGACATGCGGTACAGGTGAATTAGGTAGGGTAAATTGTCCGTAGTGTATGAGTGTGAATGAGTGTGTATGGATGTTTCCCAGAGATGGGTTGCAGCTGGAGGGGCATCCGCAGCGTAAAAAATATGCTGGATAAGTTGGTGGTTCATTTCGCTGTGGCGACCCCAGTTTGACAAAGGGACTAAGCCAAGAAGAAAATGAATGAATGAATGTACAATGAAATTACAAAAGCAGAAGGTACTGAACAACTGAAACATAGTGTAGAATGAAGTCAAATGAATTGATCAGATTGTGACTTTTTCACAGACATCAACAGAGTGTAAAAATATTGATGGTTCTGTGGGTCTTATCTATCAAATTTTATCTTTAATTTGTATTGTATACTGGATTCAAGTGAGGTAATTGGCTGGGACATTTTAGCTTGATTTTCTTTCTCTGAAAGCATTGGAGAGTTTGGATCCCTGTCTTGCTGAAATGTCCATCCTGGTTTCATCTTTATCATTCTGCTAATATATTGATGTTAGACTGAATTAGCTAATATAATTTACAAAGGGCAAAGGATTGCTGAAGAAAAACTGAGAGATTTCAGCTGCTGTCTGGGCCTTCACTGCCCTCTTTCTTTTCATTTCCCTTTCTTCATGTGTTTACTACTTTTTCCCAGCATCATTTAATTTAATTTTATAATGCATAACTTTATTTATAAACTAATTAGATTTGTTTTCTTTGCATATATGGATTTATTTTGATGTTACAAACATCCAGGGGAAATCATCATCTTCATTTCAAGTTCATCAAGGTATCTATACTGAAGCTCAGGTCAGTTTTTTTCTCTTAGGGTGAGCAGAACTATAAAAATGAATATCATATAATTTATTCGACCCTTCCAGCACTCAAAAGCACATCTTCAAATTTTCAATTGAAGAAAAAAGGAAGCCTCTCTTTCTCTCCCTGTGTCTGTTGGATATAGGTGTGAATACAAGAAAAGGTCAAAATTAAATTAAGAACATTATACCCAGAGGTGGAGGAGAGAAAGTCTGATGACTTCATAAAAGAACAGAAGTAACGAAAGAGAGAGAGTATAGCTGAATAAAACTATAAAATCTTTAACAACATAATGGTTGCTTATAATATCACAGAAGTTCTGTGTTCCTCGTTCGGTTTACTGTGTATGTATTAGTCTTTGATTAGTCTTTATAAAGTGTGTGTGCGCATTTTACACAGCAGAGCCTTCATTTCTCGATACACATTTCCCTGTCTCCTTCATCTCTCCCTGCAGCAAAGAATAAGAAAGACAGACACTAGGGAGCAGAATTACTCCAGGAATGCAAAAGAAATGGGCATGAGAGGAATAAAAGAAGAAAGTATCTGGAGGTTTTATGTCTCAATTAGAGAGGGACTCAATTTGTGTTGCATTTTAAACATAAATCTATACATAATATTTTAATGTTATGTATTTTAGCAATAAACAGTTAAAAGTTATATTTTCCAACCAATGAATAAATAAACTCATTCATTCATTCATTCATTCATTCATTCAGCCTTTTTACTGCCTGCTCTACCAAATAGTTGACCATGTTTTGACTGTTTTATATAATGACTGTTAAAGTCATTTAAATATTGAGTGTATTGGTTGGTTTACAAAATACAACAAACATAATACCGTTACACTACTACACTCGATTTTAGTTGTAATGTAAAAAAAAGCAATTATGTAGACATGTGTCTGTATATATATATATATATATATATATATATATATATATATATATATATATATATATATATATATATAAAATAAATAAATATATATATATATATATATATATATAGGAAACATGTTAAATGAGTATCGTCGAAAATCTTCAAAAAATAAATATGATTTATTATTAAAAATGTTTTATTTTGATTATGTTTTTAAATAAATTGCTCTAACACACTTTATATTTTCAAGCTCCATAATATGTGTATTAATTCTGGTACTTTTACCATAAACCGACATATCAACCTCCACCAAATGGTTGATTTTTTAGAGACTATGGATGTATTGAAAAAAAAATGCATTAAGTGTGTTAACTAGCGACATTAGGAGTTAAGAAGTGCAATCCAAATTTGTTTTGTTAGTGGGACAGTTAAAAGGTAAACGCATTAATGTGATGGCAATTTTAATTTCAGCATGCAGCCACTTATTATCAATGTAGACAATATAAAGATGAGTATAATAATGATAATTTTTTTAACAAAATACACAGTCATATTTGATATTTAATATATAATATTAATTACACTATATATACAGAATAATAATCAGATGCATACGTACCAATATAAAGAACTGGGTTTTGTGAAATATTGTATTGTGTTTTATCAATATGTTGTGTATCTTGTCTGTTTTAGTCATGCTACACCAATAATACTACACATGAAATTTAAAGGTTTTACTTTAAAGATGACTTAAACAGCAACGTTTTTTGGCTTTACCACTTGCTAAATGAGCCAGGAGAGGCCGTGCTTCATTGTAAATATGGTCAAGTCTGATATGTGAAGAAATTATGCCAAGGTATCCACAATTCCGGACCAGGCCATATCCTGAGCTGATGCTGTGTTGGTCGTGGAGGAGAGGAGAGCATGAGACTGATTCCTGAAAGATCACAGTGACAGACGAGTCTTCGCATTGATCTTGTGGGCCAGCCTGAACACCCTCAAGTGACCTACTCACACCTGCAGTTCTCCACGATGGATGTCCAGCCTCCGGCGCCTAGACAGCAGCTCCACTCAGAAAGTTTGGCCAGAAGAAAAATGGCCGTGCCCAACTGCGCCTGCTTTTTCTCGTTTTTTTTTCCCTTGCCACTGGCTTGCTCGGTTTGGGACTTGTGGAGATGCGCATCAATGCATTTGCTCTTCATTCTTTGAACTTTCAGCAGTGAATTTAAAGTGCACTGAACTGAACTTAAAATGTGAAATCTGGACTTTACTAAAACTTCTATGTTAAGCAGCTTTAACACAATCTACATTGTAAAAGCGCTACAGAAATAAACATAAATTAAATTGAATATGTTGCACTCTTCTGTGCATTCATCCTATAACTGATTACGTATATTAAATGACAGAGCTTCATATAAGTAGATTAAATATATATCTAAAAAAAAAACTTTCATAATCTATCACCCTCAACTTGTTCCAATCCTGTTGATCACAAGGCAAAAAAAAAAATAAAAAATTCAAAGAATGTTGGAAACATATTATTTTTTTTCCTATTATGTGATAGCTGCTCAAACATGTTATTTAAAGCACACACCACAGGGATTGCTACACAGCATGTCATTCATGAAAGCTGTGTATGTCAGGTTAGGTTGCTAGGTAAAGCGTGAGTAAGAATATAACAGCTCTTTCCCATCACGCTGTGGTCTTTCTGCTCAGCTTCGCTGTCCTCCTGTCTCCAGCTCTGTCATGTTACTTTGAGCACCTCTGGTAAAAGCCTGTTCTCTGCTCTTCACAGCGCACACTCCAAAGCTTTTACCAGATGACAGCCAAGAAAAGTGTACGAGATGAAAGAGCGGACAGATACACACACAAACCCACCAACAAAGAGACTGGAACATGACCAAATGCAGAAGGATGACGTTACACTATGTTCGCTCCTTACATGAGTGCAGGTACAAAAGCACGTCCAAAATAAGCAGTATAAAAACCCTCCAGCGGCAGATTAGCCTTAGAGGAGGACGACACAAAGAGAAGAGGGAGAGAATGAGACATCTGTGTGGGTTACGGGGAGCACAACATGTTCTGCTTTGCCAAACTCCCATTTAGAGACCCATGACAGGCTCATATTTACAGCCTGAGGTAATACATTTGCACTCAAGGGAACAAACACACACACACGCACGCACAGACACACGCAAACACACACGCTTACATTTGTTTACTTCCTTAATGTGACAGATGTGTTTAAGAGGAAGGATGAGGGTTGTATTTCTATTTCTATGTTGACCAGAGGTGGTCCTTGGGGGGTTTTACCACAGAGGCCTGCTGTAAAACACCTGTTCATGATGAACCCCTTCACCTTAATTAGTTATGGTTCAAGTGTGTTCAATTAAAGAGTTAAACTCAGATGCTATATGTTTGTAAAACTTTTTTTTTTGGCTTTCTGTTCACACAACAGTCATTTAAATTTAAAACCAGGTTGTATATGTGGTTTATGAGGACTGTAAAAATGCTTATTAAATTACTTTACCCTACCCCAACCCTAAACACAACCCTCACAGAAAAACTAGAAAATTATTTTAAAAATCTCAAAATACCAATATAAAATTAATGATTTTTAAGCTTTTTGAATTACTAGGACATAATGTCTTTGTAAACTACCATAAAGTCTGCATGAACAGAAAGTTACTGAGACTTTTCTTTCAGTATTTTGATGTACTTCCAACTAAAATGGAATATTGAGTTGGGGGTGGGGTATACTTTTGCACATTATCACATAGTAAACTAACGTTAAGAGAGGTGTGGTTAAGGATATTGATATACAGTTGCTATCAGGTTGACATTTTTTTTTGTTGACAGGTTTCTTGAGAAAGAAATGTCACTCCAAAGTGATCAGATTTGATTCAACTAAGACAAAACTTTTGTTTTCAGTCATTAAACTTGCACTGAGGGTGACGCAGTGGGTAGCACGTTCGCCTCACAGCAAGAAAGTCGCTGGTCCGATCCTCGGCTCAGTTGGCGTTTCTGTGTGGAGTTTCCATGTTCTCCCTGCGTTCGCGTGGGTTTCCTCCGGGTACTCCGGTTTCCCCCACAGTCCAAAGACATGCGGTACAGGTGAATTGGGAAGGCTAAATTGTCCGTAGTGTGTGTGTATGTGTGGATGTTTTCCAGAGATGGGTTGCGGGTGGAAGGGCATCCGCTGCGTAAAAACTTGCTGGATAAGTTGGTGGTTCATTCCGCTGTGGCGACCCCAGATTAATAAAGGGACTAAGCCGACAAGAAAATGAATGAATAAACTTGCACTGATTAATTATTCATCTCAAGAAGAATAATGTGAACTCGCAAAAGAAACATTGTGAATTTAGATATTACTTTAACATTGTACAGGTAACATCTATGTAATACTTATGCCATACATTTTATGTCTTTGTATATTACACAAACATGTACACAGACACACATGCAAATGTGTGCTCACACTCTCACATGAATACTTCAATTTGTTTACTTAATGTGATGGTTGGGTTGAAAAGAAATTATAAGGGATGTATTTCTATTTCTGGGCCCTATCATACATCTGGCGCAATAAGGTGTGAACGTGGTTGCTATTTTCAGACCAGCGCAACCTTCATTTTCATGTTTTCCGCCACTTTGTTTAAACAGCAAATCAATTTGCTCCACTTTGTGGACTCACGGGTGTTTCGGTCTAGAAAAGAGGTGGGATAAGGCACGTTGTTAGCGTGTTGCTATTTTGAGAAACTAAAAGGTGCTGCTGAAAGCAGGTGTAAAGTCCAGCGCAGAGAATGTTAGCTGTGCGCCTCACTAACACAATGCTTAAAACACTCAGGTGATAAAGCAATACATAAATATTTTTACAAATGAAAAAGCATTTAAGGACTTAAATACTACAAAAAAATATTATTTTCTACATAAATATAAAAACCACTGCCTTCATGCCTTCATCTAAGGGGGCTTTTTCAGTTTTTTTCAGGACAACTTACTTTTGTATAATGTTATTATTTTTATTATCATTATTATTATTATTATTATTATTATTATTATTATTTACATGTATATTTATAGTTGTTTTATTAAAAACAAGCTTAGATTTGTCCATTTGTCAGGTTTTGGACCAAATGGGGCATAACATGTGTATTTGGATATAACTGACCACACGTTATTATTATTGTTCATTTATTTGTTTTCTGAAAAATAGAACAGAATTTAGAAATAGTTTTGAAACAAATCTTTGCGCTTAACAAACAAAATTAAATATGTAGGTTAATGGATGTCTTAGTCAGTGGAGTGCGTACAACACCATTTCCTTATTCACAAAAGAGAGAAAGTGAAAGTAAAGGCTGACGGAAGGAGGCTTAATCTTTATCCTTGCGCTGCAGATGATCTGTTTAACTGTTTTCTCGCTAGTAAAGCTTCAGTTTTTCCACTTACAAAAACTTAAGTCTATCATGTAAATAGCAAATGCGCCATGGCGCGACACAACTGACTCTTAGAGGCAATTGGAGATGAGACTCTGATTGGTTTATTCTGGAAACGCACCCATAACTCATTAAGAGAGTAAGCACAACCCTGTTAGACCATGCGCTGTGGCTCAAAGCGTATTTTTCCATCCTTAAAATAGCAAAAGTGGATTCACACACACCCTTAATGCTTTTGCGCCCTGCGCTTTGGACTTTGCGCCTTGATCATTAAAATAGAGCCCTCCTTGTTGAGTGCTCCCTGAGGAGTTTTACCACTGAGACCCATTCTAAAACACCTGGGGCCTCATGTACGAAGACTTGCGTAGAAATCATACTAAAACATTGCCTACGCACAAAGCTGTAAATGTGCGTACGCAGAAAAAAATTCAGATGTATGAAACACTGCGTATGCCAAATCTCACGCATATTTTTTTGTACATCTGAATGAACGTGAAACTGAGCGCAACATGCACGAGCACAAAACCCCTACCTGCCTCCTCCCCCGCATGAATATGCTAATGACTATACTTTGGCAAAACTCAACAAAAAAGCAATGGCAAAAGCCAGTAAAAAGAGAAAGTTTGAACAGAATGTGAATTGGAGGTGCTCCTTTCGGAGGTAGACCGGAGAAAAGTGGTGTTATTTGCAAGTTTGTTCTCCGGAATTAATAACAAAAGAAAAAAAATAGAGTGGGAGAGTTTAGCTGATGCGGTTAACACAGTTGGGTCTGAACATCGCACTGAGTGAATTAAAAAAGAAATGGTGTGATTTATAGGTGTAAAATGTTGTAGCATCTGTAACAGTTTCAGTGGCGCAGCTCATAAGACGCATGTCAACATGTTTTGACACGTTATAGCATGAACTCGGTTCGAATTCAGCGTCTGATGAACTCTTTCTTCTTTTTTCCCCCGCTACATATCAGATTTTGCCAACTATTTATCACAAGAAATACAAGTAGGAATCATTAATAAGTTTGTGCATCATATTTTATTTGCACATTTATTGAATGGAAATGTTTCTGATTCACGCATGCAAATTCATCTTCAGATAGTGGCTTTATAGCAATGTGCGTGCAGTGGATAGCTCAGATTACATTGGGAAAACAGGCGACCGCTGCAAATTGTGCTTTAATGTTTAGCTGGTCAAATGTATGGTATGGAAACCTTATATACCTGCTAGATAAACCCGTCTCATACAGCTGCCATTGCAAGGCTCGGACACTTTGTAGAGAGGAATTTAACACAACTACCTCTAGGAGTCGCCAATGGAAATAAAACAGACACGCACAAAAAATGTGCGTACGCCAGCTATAAAGCTGCCGTGGAGCTGCGCACATTCCCACGTTCAGTACATCGTTAGTAAATCCAAACGTGAGTGATTATGAGCGTGAAACCTGGCATACGCAAAGTTTTTGTGCGTACGCAGCGTTGATACATGAGGCCCCTGTTCATGACGAACCCCTGAAACCCTAATTAGCTATATGGTCAAGTGTGTTCACTTACAGATTTAGACTGGAGGACATGCATACAACAGATTGCACTACAGCACTGTATTGCACTGTTTGTATTTTTTGACAATTAAATACTAGTACAATAACAGTAGCTTATCACTAAAAGGTGTGCATGCATGATCATGATCTTTCATAAAAACAAAACTTGTTCACAGACATCTTAGCATAAAATTATAATACATGGCCATCAAAATCATGTTATTAATTAAGGTTTAAGGTAACTCAGTTTTAAATAATTCAAATCTACGGCCTTTAATTTTATTACAAGATGGGTTGAAATTCTTGATTCTGATTGGCTGGAAGGTCATATTGTTTAATGAACAAGTAGTTCCAGTCACACAATAAATGTGCTTCCCTCAAATATTAGTAGTAACCATTGTAACTCAGTGACAACTGCTGGAAACTTTATTTATTTGTGTAATCTCAAGGACAAAACATGTGCCTTATCCGGGAGCCAATGGGGATTACCCAACTCACAAATTTGCTCCAAAATATTTCTGAAGAGGTAGCTAACACATGTTATTATCAGCTATTAGATATGCTTGTGTCATTTATATGCACACATCTGCATTGGGCCGCTCTATGTCTCTGTGTCATGCATTTAAAATCCTTTAACATACAACAATCCATTGATTATCCCTTAAAAAGCCATTTTTTCCATATTTGACAAAGTATTTGAGTGTGTAACTTTTGATAAACCTTCAATTAGTTTAGGTTTACTAAAAAGGGTAATCCCGTTGTGTATGCGTGTGTTTAGCCTGAAGTTAAATGGACTGGCTGTTGTTTTAGGCTGGCGGCTGTTGATCCTGTTTTGTGAGAGTTAAGCTTTGATAAACGAATTGCATCCCATTCAATATGCCACGGCCACCAGTGCCCTGCATAAATCAATAGACATTACTGTCACCACCAATCACCCTCACCTCGGTTTCTCTCACATGTTCTCAGGCTAGAATTTACTCTTTCTATGCTGGTCTCTCTTTATCTGTGTGTGTGTGTGTGTGTGTGTGTGTGTGTGTGTGTGTGTGTGTGTGTGTGTGTGTGTGTGTGTGTGTAATATCTGTCATCTCACTGTGAAAACAATAAACTGTTCTTCTATTGTATGAGGTTGTTTTGTAGTCAAAGCCATTCTGACCCAAATATCTTATAAGTAATCCCTCAGGCCAAGGAATTTAGCTTGTTTATATCTATGTTGTTTAATGTTTTTAAGTGTCACATTATAACAGTTCACTCTTTCGACAGGCTACCAGTAACAAATGCATGTCTTTATTAGTGAATCGATGATTCATTCAGTCAGACAATTTATTAAAAACCCTAATGCTAGATTTAAGCTGCCGGATTTTGGTCTGATCCATTTGAAGCAGAATATCAAAAGGTTTTATAAACAACAATGGACATATGACTGCAAGAACTGGCCTTTTTGTTTTGTTTTTTAATAGATGGATCATAGTGTACAACAACTTATATTTAAAATTTATTATATGCATGTTTAATTGTATGTTTAATTGAGTGTCCATAGACTTTTAGATAAAGCAAATAACAATTTTGAATAAAAAATTATGAATAAAATATATAATAAATGTTAGGGGTTCTCAAGGAACTACTGCATAAGAGTAAAAACCTATACAGTGAACATTTCTGGGAGGGTCAGTTTGCTCAGTTGCTCACTTTGTACAGTGTTGTACTTGTGAGAGTGTTCAGGTCCGAGCATGGTTCCACAAAACAGATAAAAGCAATGTAAAATCACAGTAAAACTGTGTGGTTGCAGTTTTCTCTTATGTTTGGTTTTGAAAATCCTATTAGTTGGTTTTAGCTATGGGTTTAGTTCAGTGGGGCGGCACGATGGCTAAGTGGTTAGCACAGTTGCCTCACAGCAAGAAGGTCACTGGTTGAGTCCCGGCTGGCCAAGGAAGCCTTTCTGTGTGCAGTTTTCATGTTTTCGTCGTGTCTGTGTGGGTTTCCTCTGGGAGCTCTGGTTTTCACCACAATCCAAAGACATGCGGTATAGGTGAATTGGATAAAATATATTGGCCCTAGTGTGTGAATGGGAGAGCATGTGGGTGTTTCCGAGGGTTGTACTGTTAGTGCTGGGTTGCACAAGGAGAGGCATTCACAGGGTAAAACATATGCCAGAGTAGTTGGTCATTCATTTCACTGTGATGACCCCAAGAAAGCACAGAAAGAAGGAAAGTGTGTGAGGGGTTTACTTCAGGGGATCTGTACAAGCCCCACATTCTCATGGACTAGCACATGGAAAATGTGTATCTTAGACGTACTACAAAACATACCCTTAGTAACACTGCATATTTGCAGAAATCTAGACAGCACCCTCTAGTGGATTTGTCATTTGTGATGTTCAACAAATCATACCCAGAGCCATGTACTGTATTTAACATTTTACAAAACAAAAAAATAGACTTAGCCATGCATTTCCAATGCACCAGGCCTGCCAAAATCAAATCAAACATGTTTGATTTCAGGATTTATAATTTGGATGAGAATGATTACGATTACATAAGTGTATTCATAATAGCTAGTGCATGACTGCTAAACATGCAGCTGTAAAAGACAGCAGAGATGAGTAAACTGTTTGTTGATGATTAAAAACAACATGACTGCCTGCTTAATAAGTCAAATCAATTATACAAACCATTCAGACAAATAAGCTGTTTGAGATCACGTGAGATGCTCCGGATGCTCTCTTTAAGTTCTCACATTTATTTATAAGTTTGGTCAACAACCATATATAAATAAATGTGAGAATGGTTTATGGTGAGGATAAATAATTATTCATATTGTTGCTATATTACAATATGTATGTAACAGCCTGTTTCCACTGAGTGGTACAGTACGGTGTGGTATGGGTCAGTACAGGTCACCTTTATAAGGCTTGGGCTTCCACTGCCAAAAGGGTACCAATAATAAAACAGAAAGTTTTAGTTTTATCATTCTCGTTTGAGGAAATGTCCAAGAAAAACTGTACAGGTCGTTCGCATATCATATAAGAAGCGTTTGTCAGAAAACAAATGCTTTATACACACAAATACTAGTGTAAAAATGTTTATTACTAACCTTTCGGTGAACATAATTTGATTATACCTGCAGATCAATGATAATTCCGAAATGCAAAATAGCCTACTGTAACATCAGCATTTACATAAAATAAATAAATAAATGCAACATGTATAAACACATACAGACTTTTACAGTCTCCGATATGTTACCAATTAAAGACAAACTATACAAAAATAACACGCCACATATAGCCTATGGTCAGTGGAAACCTCTCATCTGCATCTCTAATCTTCACCAGCACATGAAACATGTAACCTTTTTGTTAGAAAGTAGTTCCGTAGTTCATAATAGTCCAAAATGTGATGATATTAGTTAAACATGGCAGTTTTAGGTTGCTGAAAGAATTATTTGCTCCTTTATTTATTTTTTTTTTTCAGCTTCTCCTTTGTTTTTTTTGCGCTTTACTCTCATGTTTGTCTGTTTCTGAAAGGACTGGATGTCAGAAGCGCTTCGATAATCACACACACGTTATTATCATCAGCTCAAAGAGTTCATTATTTCAAAATATAGACTCATGCTTGTGAGAAAGCGAAACCGTTCACGCTTTAGACGGCCTTAATAACAACATAGAGTAATTTCTGCTCTTCTTGTCTTTGCGGTTGTTCAAGTTGATGACAAGGTTTGTTTAAGCTTTCGTCGACCATGGCTCATTATTATATGTATAAAGTATATTGTAATGTCTCGACTGTGTATTTAAAAATGGTGGTTCCTTTGTTTTCTTTCTCCTGCTTGTGTACCCGCTGGTGACGTAACTCTGTAAACCAATAGCATTTAGCTGCACCCAGCAGCGTCTAGCTCCGCCTTTTGGTACACTTTTGTTGTGCTAGCAGAGTGTAATTTGTGCCGGAACACGCCAGATCCGGAACATCTGAAATCTGATCCGCCACCTGATTTTACCGATGCCCCTTCTCAACCGCCCTCCTCCCCCTTCCACTATTCACTTTCATCCACAACTCCCCAACCCTCTTCACTTTTGTCCGCGACAACACCCCTGCTCTTCAGTTTCATCCTTCGTCTCCACCATCCAACGCCCCAGCCCCCACCCACTCTTTGCAAAGAGTACCCAAAGACAATAAACAATTGTTTCAATTGTGAATTATTTAGCAATCTGTTTCAATATTGTAACTGTTTTATAAAAATAACTGAGTCATATTTTATGTCTACAGTTTTTAAAATAAATGTTGCTGACTCTGTTTTATATTAATTTGTATATACTTTTTTTGCTGGACTGACAACTTTATATGAAGTTATCACACAGGCTATGTGTCTTGGAAAACATCTACAATAGTCCACTTATCATTCTGTTATACATTTAATTTATGATCATGTGTCTACTTCTTTAAATAAGAGATGCTTCAGGACATCAAATTTAAAATCATTCCTTTTGTGACTTAAATGCTATTTCTCATTATTACACATGCACATGCTGGTCTCTCCTCTATCCAAATTAATTAAAAAAAGATGACACTGGGTTGCTGAAGGGTAGAACGATGCCAGAACATCTAATATTTCTGCTTAAGCATATAGCCTTCTTTCAAGTGATTTTCCACCTAACCATAGCTGAAGCTTTTAAAACCAAGCCAGTGACAAGGAAATTGTATTTTCTGTATAAAAAAAAGAAGAAAGAAAAAAAAGACTAGTGTTATTTAATATCCCCTATTAAACGTAAAGTCATAAATGGAAAACACTCTTCATATTTTAGATAATGCTTTCCAGCGCGGAACAGTGTAATTTGTTTTGAATGGTTGCTACCTAATGGCTCTCTGAGGCATGTCTTAGGCCACTGTTAATGACTGTCAGGGAAAGGAGAGCACTGAATGGACACACTTTAGAAAACCATTAGAAGGAACTACTCCATAAACAAGCAAGCTATATGTAGAAACACAGAATAACAACTGAACTAATTTAGTGGAACAACAGGAAAAAACATATGTGTGACCTTTGGTGATCACTGCACCACTTCTTTTTCATTTATGTGTGGCTTATATGAATGTATAGTAGAGATTAGGGATTACCGTTTGATCTATGTCATTGTAATATATGGTTGCATTATGTTGAACATCATGTAACATTTCTGGACTTTTGATTTTAGTTTTTAGTTAAATGCAAGAATTATCTACATCACTGAAGTAAGAGTTGGCACTAGTATTTGGTATGTAGTGCTTATTATAATTGGAATTAAATAATATTTTAGTGAATCTAATAATAGACATTACATACATCTTTGTTTTCATTAAAATGTATAGTCTAATGGAGTAAAATCATTAGGCTAGCATAGCGCAATGCTAAACATAATATTCTCACATTATTTTCTTTTTTCTTCTTGATTTAAAATTTCTGACTTAAATTTGTCCAACATCTATAAACTACTGAACTATTTCGCCATCAATCTATACAACATGTTTTTAAAATCTAACAAAAATGTCTTATTCATGTTAGATGTGATAAAAATGCTAAAAACATGCTAGTATTATGATTATTTTTGCTAATAATGAACTATATTGCTTTATTACATGGCTGTCTGGGATACTCAGTTCTGGCTGATCAGTCAAGACATTCCCGATTAACAAATGCTAAATAACATGAGCTCATCCCAGAACTTTGAATTAACCTAAGCATGTCAGTAAATACTGTATTTTCACAAAACTATATTTACATCCACATAGGAATGAATAAAACAAATTATAGTATACACTATGCTTAATTCATTCATTAAATGAAATTTTCATTTCTATCATCTTAGCATTTTATTTTATCGGTCTACGCACAAAGTCTAAAGCGCATGGTGAAAAAGCATTAGGGGTGTGTCTTTTGCTATTTTAAGGACAAAAAAAAAAGATTTTTGCCTTTGCGCATGCTCTAACAGGGTTAAGTTTATTCTCTTAATGAGTTATGGGTGTGTTTTGAGCATAACGTGCATTAAACCAACGGGAGTCTCGTCTCCCATTCCCTTTAAGAGTCAGTTGCATTACCCCATGGTGCATTTTCTATTTACATGGCAGATTTTGTGAGTGGAAAAACTAAACGCTTCACTATACCAGGAAAACAGTTAAACAGACCATCTGCAGCGCAAGGATAAAGAACAAGCCTTCATTCGGCCTCTTTACTTTCTCTTTCTGTTACTATTAGTTTTTACTCCTTTACCTTTGTGGTTAAGGAAGGTGTTGTACGCACTCCATTGAAAACATTCATTAGTCTACTCATTTAATTTCATTTGTTAAGCGCAAAGATTTGTCTCAAAACTATTTCTAAATTATGTTCTAATTTCCAAGTACTGAATAAATAAACAATAATAACAAAGTCTGGTCAAAAAACCATAGTTAAATCCAAACACATGTCCTATTCTTATGCCCCATATGGTGATGCATATGTCTCCAAAACCCGACAGATGGACAAATCTAAACCTGTTTTTTTTTTTTTTTTTTTTATAAAAATATGCATGGAATAAATAATATTGCTATAAATAATAACATTGTACAAATGCAAATTGACATGAATAAACTGAAAAATAATATTTTTTGAAACATTTTTTTTCATATGTAAAGATATTTGTGTATTGCTGTGCATCCTGTGAGTATTAAGCAGTGTGTATGCGTTTGGAACATATAGGTATATAAATAACGCGCTCTGCGCTGGATTTTAGACTAGCTTTTAGTTGGTCAATGGCGTGGTCTATTTCAGTTCCTCAAAATAGCAAAACCTTAGACCGGCACACCCATGAGTCCACAATGTGGCAAAATGAATTTGCTATTTAAAGAACATGGCACACAACATGAAAATTAGGGTAGCAAAAAAAATTGCACCAAACATGTCTTGCATCTTATTGCGCCGGGTGTGCAGTATGATAGGGCCCATCGTGTTTAATTAAAGAAAGAATAAAAGTGTTACAGCTCAGGTCAATGTTTAGTGTCTTATTTTTTTGTTGTGTGCCCATGTAAAAAGCGGGACAAAGTACATCAAAGGGACAGTTGTTTTCACAGAATAAAACCCTTTAGTCTTATTCTGTGATGAAAACCTCCTGGATGTACTTTATCCCTGATGTAATATGTGTTATCATTGTGTTACATCATGCCAGAAATGTGCTAAAATCTGCCCTTATACTAGACAAAAAAGAATAACCTTAAAATATTTGAAACTGTGAGTTATTCAAACATCAACCTATTTCAAACTGAACACTTTTAAGCTTTTAAACTGTAAATACACAACAAATATTGTATTGATTTTCCCCTGTCTAAATCTCACATAATATAAAATCACATCAATAATTGTACATTTTATGAAATAAAAAAACAAATAAAAACAAAATTTCAAAGAAAATATACACTCTTTTTAAAAGGGATCTTCTACATCTAACCATCTATTTAAAGCGCTGAAACGCTTGAAATTCAAAAAGCCATATTTCGTATTTATCTATACACACATCTTTCATTTGTCAGGCAAACAACAAAAGTCAGGGTCAAAATAGCCATTATTCTTCCTTTACTGCTTTAAATAACATCTAATCGATCCATCAATAAAACGCATGTCATTACAATGAAGGCATGCTGGGGTGATCTACACGCCCTTGCCTGTCACCTGCATTTTAATATGAATGAGCAAAAGCACATGTGGAGGGAGGCAGGACATGAAAGTCATCAATTATGCAGTGAGTCATGCTTGCATTTTGAAAACAGGTACATTTCTATATGTGTTGTGTATACAAAGAAGTTTAGAATATAGAACACAATATATATCACATTGTGATAGAGTACAAACATTCTTGCATGCAGAAAACACTCCATAAAATGCTTTCTAAAGTAATTTGTTGAATTTTTTTAATGTTCCATTAAAATGACAACAGTTTTAAGGGCATCCTTATTTAGATGATCCTGTATAAATTATTTTGGCTCCAATAACAAAAATAAATATGTGGACCAGATGGCTCTGCTTGTTAAATCTTTTTAATATGTACAGTGTAAGTCAGAATTATTAACCCCCCTGAATTATTAGCTTATTTTTATTTCCAAACATAATAGGTTGAATAACTCATTTCTAATAACTGATTTATTTTATTTTTTCCATGATGACAGTAAATTATATTTTCCCAGATATTTTCCAAGATATTTCAATACAGCTTAAAGTGACATTTAAAGGCTTAACCCGGTTAATTAGGTTAACTAGGCAGGTTAGGGTAATTGGGAAAGTTATTGTAGAAAGATGGTTTGTTCTGTAGACTATCGCAGAAAATATATAGCTTTAAGATGCTAATAATTTTGACCTTAAAATGGTTTTAAAAAAATGAAAAACTGCTATTATTCTAGCCGAAATAAAACAAATAAGACTTTCTCCAGAGGAAAAAAATATTATCAGACCTACTGTGAAACATTTCAAAGGGGGTTTAATAATTCTGATTTCATCTGTATAATGTAAAAAATGTGACAAAATTTAAAATTATTGGCTAGCAAAAAAAAAAAAAAAAAAAAAACAGCAATCCCCAATTCCTAACAAAATTAAAATGATAAATCAAAATTGCCTGAAAAGTACAAATAATAGATCAAACAACTACACAGATGATATATCAAATGCTTAAACTATGAAATAATAAATCAAAATGCATTCTCAAGTTCTTGATTGGCACTCCTTATTTGCATTTCAATTTTATTTTAATTGGTTTCTGTTTGTGGTGCTGGTTTGAACATTTGATTTATCATTTTGTTATTACAGGTTTATACTGAGTTGATCATGAAAATGAAATATCCAACACATTTGAGCATTTGAGAGTTTACATTTTTGTGGATGCTTCCCAGCGGCTGGAAGGGCATCCGCTTCGTAAAAAATTGCTGGATAAGTTGGCGGTTCATTCCGCTGTGGCGACCCCGGATTAATAAAGGGACTAAGCCGACTAGAAAATGAATGAATGAATGAATTTGAGCATTTGATTTCTCATTTGCAAATGCAATTTGGTTTATTATTTGACAGTTTGAGCAATTGATTAGTTGTTGGTTGATCATTTGGGTAGTTGTTTTGAGAGTTTGATTTATATTTGAATTTTCACTTTAATTATGTTAGGGGGAAAAATCTATACATTGTGATGCATGACTGTTACATTTATAAATATCACCAGCCATCAGGATCAGAATAGCCTAGAGCCCCCTTTATGCCCTTTTCCTCTAGAAATTATTTTGGACTGGTTTTGGACTTTCTGTCTGAACCTAAAATAATGGTGTGGAATTTATTTTCTTGGGCGCCCGGTGGCTCAGTGGTTAGCACTGTCGCCTCACAACAAGAAGGTCACTGGTTCGAGTTCGGGTCAGTTGGCATTTCTGTGTGGAGTTTTCCTGTTCTCCCCGTGTTGGAGTGGGTTTCCTTCGGGTGCTCAGGTTTACCCAAACAAGTCCTAAGACATGCGCTATAGGTGAATTGAATAAATTAAATTGGCTGCATTGTATGAGTGTGCATGAATGTTTACCATTTCTGGGTTGCAGCCAGAAGGTCATCCGATGTGTAAAACATATGCTGGATAGTTACCGGTTCATTCTGCTGTGGTGACCCCTGATGAATAAAGGGACAAAGCTGATATAAAATGAATAAATGAATTTATTTACTTAATTTTAATTGAGTTCAATGAACACGGTATTTTTAATGATGGCAGCACTAATTGACAAACATTTCATAAGTGGTCTTGGACACCAGAATAAGACATCTATATTTCTCTTTGGTAAGAAGCATCTCCCACTGTGGCTCTAATATTCATCAGGCTCTGGCTGCATGATGGGATGTCCAGGGACAGATGGCCAGCACGGTTCCGCACAGAAGCCATGGGCGTGATTGCGTCCGGCCCGTGGAGCGAGTTTGTGAGGTTTAATGGGCTGACTAATCAGAGCGAGAAATAGATGCATCTAAATTAGGCTCTAGGATCACCAGAGATCAGCCACACACATACACACACACACACACATAATGAAGATCCTTTGAAAAGCAGTTTCTATTGCAAACCCTCAAAGCTCGCACCTGTAAACTAAAATACGCACACTATTGTCTTCCTCTTAGTGCATTACATTTGCATTCTATAAAGAGACGCATGTGTTTTTAATGTGCTGCAGTGTATTGTGATGTAATGCCCACGTTGTTGAACAGGAGTAAAAGAAATTGTCATTAGCCAGTTCAATTGCATATTCATCTTACGACTGCGGAAACGTCAAAATAACAAATAACTTGTCTTGCAAAACTGACGCCATTTCACACAGCTCTCGCAGCGGCTTTGACAAATGTCGCAGAGCTGTCAGTGTAGCACAAGGCCACCGTAACAAGCTGACAAAGGCACATTTGAAAACCCGCAGAAACACATATATTTCTCAGATGCCAAGAAAGCCGGCAACTCAAATCCCTCTTGACATGGAATGGTCCAAACTTCCGAAGAGAATGTTTCTATAAAACCACAGACAGAATCAAATGAAATGGCAAAAAACTCCACATGAAGAATCCACAGTAAAAAAGTTTAACAGGGTCACATCAATAAGAATACAATTCTGCTTGATCTTTTGAAGTCTTTTGAAAAGAGTTCATTGTCCTGGAACTTCTACCGAAACTTCCTCCTTGCTGCAAAAAGAACTGTGAAATGCAGGTCTTATTATTAAAGTGTCCCAATTTCAGACAGATGAACACATCTACACATGAAAAGGTCTGATCTGAGATCAGAAACTTGCTTCATTTTCAGGGAATCATTAAGGAGACTTGTTCAGCCCAAATCCTTTGAATCACTGAGTTGCTAACAGAAGACTTGATCCGAATGGATCACTGCCTGGGTTATTTGAATTAGTAAATTGCTGACTAGGGATTCTCTTTGACTAGACAATTTGAATCAGTGAGTCTTTAACTGAAAACTTGCTCTGACCAATGATATTATTTAGTGAATCGATGACTGGATCATTAGAATCAGTCGTTATTGAACAGTGATACCTTTAAATATCAGGAAAATTTCTGGAACGACTTTGACGGTAAGTTCAAAAAAAGCTGAGGATGTTTCAGAATTGTTCTGGAGAAGTCCGTTTACACATCCATTGCAAAATACCGATAAATTCTGACATCATTAACCAGAAATAACCTCTAAAAAGCTTCGCTTGTATTTGTAAACATAGAACAGGTCGGGCTTTTGTTGATGATTCCACTTTTATTTAAAGCTTTAGCCTTCATGCAGCTGATTTGTCCCTGAAAAATCCTAAGGCAAAAGCGCGAACCGCTCCTTCTGGCGATTTTCCTTCTGCTTTCACACAGAGCAGTATTCCAGCAAATTATCGTTAATGTTGCAACTTCTTTTTCTGCAAAATTGTCAGTACAATTTTTTAAAAAGGGCCTGTTTACATGATCCCTGGTCTGTATGTGTGAAAAGGGCTATTTTGACCAGATCATTTGAATCAGTGAATCATTTATTCAATGACACATTTAAACTGTTTTAAACCCTGAATTAACTGTTTAACTCAGGACTCAAGATGACTGAATCATTAGAATCAAAGAGTTGGTAACTCCAGATTAAGTTTAGTTCACAAATCAATTTTTCAGTAGAATTGGAGGAACAATTCAAGAGGTTAACAAAAATTTATTAGTGTCCCGTGGTTTGTTACTCTTTGTATTTTTAATTTATTTACGTTTTTTTCATACAAAGCAGACACTACAAATTATCACATGATTTGACAGATTTTTTTTTTGTTTATATTGAAAGCTATTCACATTTAGCACGTTAAAAGAAAGGAACATAATTTGACAGACCTGTAACTGCTGCCCAAATTCCCCCCAAAAATAAAATTATTTCAGAGCAGAGCGGCCTTTTAGCATAAATGTGCATATTTTGCATATAGGAAGAACTGGCTCTGCTGAGGCACGTTTCATTGTTGAGTTGTAATACACATTTTAGCACTTTTCAAGTCGTGTCAAATCCACATTTACGAAGTGTAAATTTAGCCATCATATATTATGTGTGTGGCCTCACATAATAAAACACAGTTTCAGGGCAACTGAAATGGAAGATGGGGAAACAGATTGTCAATACGAGAATTACTTGCTCTCCGATATATGGGAAACTAGATGTACAACCACAGCAAATCCCAGAGACATACATCTTTCTGATCTTTCAATGACTTCCAAACAGGCCTCTAAGAATTCAATCAATTTTCTAAATTGATTTTTCTCCATGGACAATTTGCTTGGCTATTAGCGTGTCAGCCATAACTATGTAGGGGATTTAAACCAGAGGGAATATGTCCATGTGACTAAGTTCAGACAGAAAGAGGCCCATGTAGACAACACATCCATAAACACATACACAAACAAACAAGGCCATGTAATTTGCTAGGTAAGGGAACAAAGAATAATAAATGTCGCATAAAAAAAAGCTTTTCACCATGCAGCTGCCAATTACTGTATGTGCAGTGTATCCAAGAGTCTTAAATTGTAAAATAATAATATTGAAACACTAGCATGTAAGCACTACATAATCAATAGAAAATAGAAAATAAAGAAAGACAAAAGAAAATTAAAAACTGCATTTTAATATAATTAAAATGTTAGCATGGGTTTAATGTATTAATCTAAGTAAGAAGCCTAATGTTGTGATCACCAGTGGTGTAGGGTCCTGCAACAGCAGACAATAATCTAAAGATTCACACACAGACACAACTGCTGCTCATTTCCACTGATAACAAGGACTACATATATACGTCACTTTCACTCACACATGACTGAGTCTTGTTTCATTACGTACATTGCAAATCATTTTCCTTGTTTGATTTTCCTGTTTTTGATTCTTGTCTTGTTCCACATTTTGATCCATTGCTGCCTAGTCTGAACTGTCAACTGTATTTTGACCTTAATTATTGTATTACCCCTTTGCTATTGTTTTGCTCCTATTTCTGCCCATTGCCTGCACGACCTTGCTTTTAAGAAACTGCATTTGGATCTGCAAGTCTTTTGTCAGAGTCCACTTCATAACACCTACTCAGACCTACATTTCCTTTAATAATCCTCATAAAATAGTTCAATTTACACAACTGTTTAATAAATAAAAATCAACAGTATCATTGTGTTACATATTCTCAGCAGTCATTGCTGCAGTCTTCAGTACACCTTCAATCCTCATAATTTTTTTCTGAATTTTCATATACTCTAAAAACAAATTATATGGACCCTCAAACTGTTGAATAGCAGTGCACAAATTAATTTCAATGTTTGATTCTTATGTATGTGTTAATGGCAACAAAGCCCCTTAACAGAAAGAGATATGAGTTGACAAAGACGCAATTTAAAGGACAGACATGAAAAGCGTTTCAAAAAGTTTAAAGTGCTGGAGAGATCTGTGAAAAAAGATACAAATGTGGAAATGTTCGAAAATAAAGGAAAATCAGACAAGACATTAACACATCATTGATAATCTGCCCTGAAATCATAAATAGTTTTGAGTCTTTTCAGATTCAGATTGTGTTTTAAGTTAAAAATGAAAGTACACTCTCAGAAAAAATAAATAAAAATAAATAATATATAGTGTAAGTATATCAAAACCTAATTGTTTGATTACTAATATGTGTAGCTGAAAACTTAATTTGTACACATTTCAAAAGGGATATATTTTATTACTTTTAAAAATATATTTATTTATTTATTTGTTTGTTTATTTGTTTGTTTAGAACAACAATATTTGGAACAATAATTTCTTATTGACCAAACAAATCTTCCTATCCAATGAACCACACATCAATAAAAGTTTTTTTTGTTCAGCTTTCAGGGTACGTATAAATGTTTCATAAATTTGACCCTTATGACATGTTTTGTGGTCTAGGGTCACATACAGTATGTACACGTAAGTACTAATACAGTTCCCATAGAGATTGTTCACCCAAAAATAAAAAGTGTCATAATTTACTCACCCTTTACCTGTTTCAAACTTTTGAGTTTCTTTTATCTGTTGAACACTAAGAAGATATTTTGAAATATGTTAGAAATATGTTCAAAACCTGTAATCATTGGCTTCCATGGTATTTGTTTTCCTATTATGGATGTCTATGATTACAGGTTGACTGCTTTTATCAACATATCTTCTTTTGTGTTCAACAGGAGAAAGAAGCTCATACAAATTTGTGTGTAAATTATCCCCTTAAAATACAAATATGTTTACCTTTTAAAAAGGAACCACACAATTGACATAAAAATGTGGAATTTGAAGCAGTTATGTGCACTTTTAAAACATATGTTTCTAATAAGATACTAGATAAGAAAGTTTTGTGTATAATTTACATTATATTGTAGAAAAATACATTCAAAACTTATATTGTCAAGTTAAGGTTACCATGGACTATATTTTACTCATCACTGCCCCATAATAAATCACCATATGAAAATCTCAAGAGAACCTACAGTAAAGTTTTCCCGCAGGATCTATTGTGAGCATAGGTACGTTTTAGGAGGTTTGCCAAAACACTGATAAAGACATGCTGTTTTTTTTTTTTCTCCCAATGAGACTAGGGGAGTTGCTAGGGTAACACTGAGACTTTGAACAAAAGGCAGAATACACCTGTTAACACTTGTATATGTTTCCTATGCATGTTCTCATTGTGTCTTTGATAGTCTGTGATTATACATGACAAATGCAGCAGTGCATTTTTAGAAGAAACGTAGGTGTTAAATATGCCAGAAAACCAATGATATGCGGCTGGCCTCTCCTTGACCTTCACTCTCACAGGTAGAGCACCTTCCACAAAGGAGATATCGAACTAAAATAGCTGATGACATTTTCCCTAATGAAGCCGACATTGCTGAGTAGGAGTGGTCAGTATCACTCGGCAGTTCCTGCAGGCGATGCATCAGAAATGGCCATGAGTTAATTAGGTAAATGTCACGCACTCAGAGATGCGGCAGACAACAGCTCCTGTCTACCTGCTGCGAAAAATATTGCCAAACCTTGAAATGATGTGACCTCATTAATTTCTTCAGACGTCTCCATAGCTGCACTAGATATTTCACTTTTTTTTCCCCTTGTCTTTGTATCTCTTCTGAAGCTCTTCTGATAAACTGTGAAAGTCACCAGGCCAAGTTTTATTCTTCTTTTCTTTTTTTTTTATTTGTTGGTTTATTGTTAATCAAAGAGTCCCGTTAAGCAGGATTACTCTGATGTGACCAAAGAGAGACAGAAAGGATTAGATTTCTTTCAGGACCTGCAGGAATCAATACTAAGACCAATCCATCCTTTTCAAGAAGATGCATCACGTTCAGTCACATTCAGTGTCTAAGGGTTATATTACAACACATCAACAAATAAGATAATTTTAAGCTGCAGAGAGAGTACTGATTATTTTTATGGTTGTATACTAGCCACTAATATATCTCCACATGATGTAGCATTTTTTTTGTAGCTTTTAAAAAACTAATGTTACAGTAAGATTGCAAGAAATCATAATGTGATTATTACTAGTGACTTAATAATTTATAATATATATTAGTATGCAATTATCAGAACAAAAAGCTGTCATTCATGACACTTTATCTAATTTGTATTATAGTAGTATATCAATATCACCTGAGTAGCAGTGCGATATGGCTTTATATCAGCACTGATGGGAGGCGTGCATTGCCTTAGTGTCCCACCAGTGACTATATACAGCCATACACAAGTGACTATATACAGCCATATACCACTGCTACTCGTGTGATATTGTGTTCATACAACATTTTGACAATATAATCATGTATAAGTAAAGAAAATCAAACACGGGGAGTCACAAGATCTTTTTGTATGAGGAACTACTTTCTTCCGCCATTCCTTTACATCTGCAGCTGACAGCAAAACAGCAGAAACCATTGTTTCTTCACACATGTCACTTTAGCGCACTTGAATGATTCTCAAGCGTATAACTAAACTGATGGCAAAAAGTGATTTTGCTGACATTTTATGATTATAAGGCTGAACTCATGAAATGCCATCAGTCTACAACTGCCGCTCATCCAGAATGCTGCAGCCAGAATTCTGACCAGAACCAGAAAATCAGAGCAAATCACACCTGTCCTCAAGTCTTTACACTGGCTGCCAGTTACATTTAGAATAGGTTTTAAAGTTTTGTTACTGGTCTATAAATCACCAAATGGCCTAGGACCTAAATACATTACAGATATGTAAACTGAATACAAACCCAACAGATCACTCAGATCTTTAGGATCATTTAAACTAGAAGTTGCAAGAGTTCAGTCAAAGCAGGGGGAATCAGCTTTCAGCCACTATGCCCCTCACTGCTGGAATCAGCTTCCAGAACCGATCAGATGTGCTCCAACATTAGGCACATTCAAATCAAGACTGAAAACACATCTGTTTAGCTGTGCCTTTACTGAATGAACACTGTGCTGCGTCCGACAGATTGCACTATTATGTTTTTCTCTTTTTCTTCATTCTTTTATCACATTTTACCTGTTTTTGTGTTTTTTTACTCATTTTTATTATTTATTTTTATTTTTATTTTACTTGTTTTTTTATTCTTGTTTATGTAAAGCACTTTGAATTGCCACTGTGTATGAAATGTGCTATATAAATAAACTTGCCTTGCAGAAATTTCCCAGTATTTATCTGTTGCTGTCAGGATATCACAATAATTAACCCCCCAAAAAAGCATTAGCAACGCAAATATTACCAGATTACTGTTGTGTTTGCTATAAGGAAAGAGCTAAACACATGCGGGCATTTCTTCTTTCTTTTTATTAAACTTATTAAACTGGTCTGCAGTAACATTTTTCAACAGAATTTTTTCAACACATTTATAAACATAATAGTTTTAATAACTCATTTCTAATAACTGATTTATTTTATCTTTGCCATGATGACAGTAAATAATATTTTACTAGATAATTTTCAAGACTATTCTATATAGAAGTTCTGTACAGCATACAGTGACATTTAATGGCTTAACTAAGTTAATGAGGTTGACTAGGTTAGGGTAAATAGGCAAGTTGTTTTATAACAATGATTTGTTCTGAAGACTATCGACAACAAATGTAGCTTAAAGGGGTTAATAATTATTAAATTAAAAACTGCTTTTATTCTATCCAAAATAAAACAGATAAGACTCACACACACACGTGAAGTACAATCTGTTTCTTACCCAAGGCTGAGTGTACTTTTTATCAAAACTGGTTAAAAACCGGTATAGTCTACATTCAGGCAGTTATATCCTTACAACACAAAGTCTATCTTGAATAAAAACTAGAATCACTTTAAAATAATTAATCATAAAAATAGCTAAATCACTATACATTTTAGTATTAATTCGTAGAAATAATAATAGTAACAGTTGCTTCCAGTCTTCAGCCCTTCAGTTACACTCAAGGTCTCAGTGACCTCTGACCTAGTTTGGTGGCTCCTGAAAATAGTTACAAAGAGACAAGCAAATGCACTAAACATTCTTATTTTAAATGTTGATCTATGCTGAGATGGATTGGAAGGTAGAAATCCGAATCCTTCACAGACATGCTGTGAAAATGTTCTTACTTTGTTAAAAATCATTTGGGAAACATTATTCATCAAAGGGGGGGCTAATAATTCTGACTTCAACTGTATTTACCTACATATGCCTATATAACTACATGCAAAATCAAAAAATGTAACTATCTATTTTTAAAAATATATCTTATGTTTTCTCCAGCAAACTAGTGTCTGCCAAATGTTCCACCTCAAAAGAATGAAGTGTAGGGTTGATGTGTCCAAAACATTTCTCGATGAGTCAGAAGAGATAATTTGCTGTGACATTTACAAAAAGGCTCAAATTAGAATGTGATTTTTAATGTGTTTTTTATGTATTTTATGGAGGAATTGACTGCCAAAATCAGAAAAGCTTTTTAAAATGAGTGCCATATTGCCATTAAAATTTATAATAAAATGCTTAAAATATATAGAGTTTAATACATGACTCATGAAAATATCTGTGCTATAAAGCTAACTGTTTAGAAGAGCAAATCAGTGGGTATACAAAGAACAAAGTGAAGTAGCTTATAAAATAATCTGTAAGTAAATGAAAACTATTAACCTATACATTTATACACAAAAAAACATTATGTGGGCCATTTATATGGATACACCTTAATAAAATGGTATTGGTTGGTGATATTAACGTCCTGTTTGAGGCACATTAGTATATGTAAGGGGGTTTGTAAATAACTTTTGAAAGAATAAAGTTACATTAAAACCAAGCACACCATTGTTTTACTTGAGAAATTCCCAATAAGTTTATTAAGGTGTATCCATAAAAATGGCCCACCCTTTACATATACCAATATAGCAAGGTAACATAAACCCCTTCATATAAAATTCCAAAAAAAAAAAAAAAAAAAAGGAGATTGAAGCATGTAAAAAAATTAAAAAATAAATAAAAATAAATAACTTATATATATATATATATATATATATATATATATATATATATATATATATATATATATATAAATATATATATATATATATATACACACACACATATATATATATATATATATATATATATATATATATATATATATATATATATATATATATATATATATATAAACTATAATGAAATATTGGATAATGACCAGAGAACATCAACACAGATCGATATTTCACTTGATCTGTGGCTTTTTTGGCTTTGTAAACTTGTTTAGTGAATGATTATTGGTCAGCATACAGTATATACATTTATTTACAATCCAGTTTGGGAAAGAAATAGTGAAAAAGCAACTTTCGGGTCTACTTCATTTCATATACTGTGAAAAAACAATAGCATCAAAGAAATAAAATAAAACAACAACAGTACACATTAATGTCAATCAGCTGTCTGCTAAAAATCTGCAAACACTATATTTTGATGGTGCCTAAACAGACATTCTATTGACTCGGAGTCCACTATAAAACTACAACTGCCAGTAGGTGGCTAGACACAGCAGAAACAAACAGCATCTGAGACTAAAATGTAAGTTGCCTCATTTTTACTTCTTTATTGAACTGTTGTACAAAATCAATATTGTATTTGCGATTGTGCTGCTATTCAGGAAAACATACTAACCCTAGAATGTAACCTAACAGTCTCGAATGACAGTTAGTTGATACGTACAGTACTTGCAAACTTACCTATTGTGAAAAGACCATCCAAAGGGCAACATCAAAAGAGAGTGTAACCCAATGCTTTCCATTTTACTCTAAAAACCCAGTTCCCTTTCTTGTGAAAACAGAACATGCTCAAAAATGCATTATCTCTCAAAGGACGGCAATTGTTCAATCGATTCTCAGACATCATTTTGCTTTCAGTGGCAGTTTCTGACAATTTAACAAGAGTTGTTTTTGGAAGGTGAGTTGTGCATTGATCTTTTGTGTTGATTTTCATGTTGAACACATTCATCAGAGCTGCTGTTTACTCATATGAGCAGCCGCTAATAATGAGGCCCTCAGCAGGCTTGTGTTTGCGTCCTCCATCAAGCTAATGAAGTGCAAGGTCAAAGAAGAAGAAAGAAAAAGATGGAGGAATAAAAAGTTGTCTAAAAAGTGTTTGTCTAGAAAAAATGGAGAGTGTAAAGGCTTACTGTCCACACCAAGGGCAATGACCATAAGGATATGGATAGAAATAGAATTTTAAAAAACATTCAAAATTGAAAAGTGTAGCAACACTAAAAAAACTAGCAATACAAAGAAGGACAATACCTCTGGAATTACTTTCAGAACGTCTTCTCTTAACAATAAAAAACATTGACAGACAATCAGAATTTATATGTGTAACAGAGGCCAGCTAGCGAAGTCCTATGCAGATAAACCTCACTCCTCTGACCTCTAAAGGTGCTAGAGGTCATGGTCTTTAGCCTCCTTGTTAGAGCAACAAACTCCCATACAAAGAATTGCCTGTTTGATTCCAACTTAGAGCGGGTTGGGTGCAGAAGGACCTGGGGGTTACACAGGAGGGCTTGTCTGGGATAGAAGTGAAGTTAAGGGTGGTGAGTTTAATGGAAGGCAGCTAGCGAAGTTCTATGCAGTTGAACCTCACTCTTTTGACCTCTAATGGTGCTCTAGTGACATACGTTATAGGTCATGGTCTTTAACCTCCTTGTTAAAGCAACCAACTTCCATACAAAGAATCACTGGTTCAATTCCAGCTCAGAACAGGTTGGGTGCAGTAGGACTGGTGGGTTACACGTGGGGGCTCGTCCGGGATGGAAGTAAGGTTTAGGGTAGTGAGCAGTGTTGGGGAGTAACTAGTTACATGTAACGCCGTTACGTAATTTAATTACAAAATAAAAGTAACAGTAATTAGTTACAGTTACTAAGAAAAATATGTAATTAAATTACAGTTACTTTTGAAAATGTTAAAAATTACAAATGGGGTTACATCTAATATTTTTCTTTAAATCTCTGTTATATGTTGAATAATATAAATCTATAGCTTTGCCTGTTTTTGATATGCGATGGCTTCTGCTAAGGCCATTTATTCAAGCGCGGATGCTTTTGATTTGCGGCGCAACCACGGGCGTAAATCCCGGGGGGAACAAGTTCATTGTCCCCCTCACCAAATAAAATATATATATGTATATATATAAACACACTCTCTATTTTGAAGAATATATGTGTGTATACCTAAAATAATTGTCTAAGTAGAAAAAAACCCGCATTTATTATTTAAAATGCATTTAGAAAGAGTTCACCCCCGCTTCCTCAAAGTGGTTTGATCCACCTACTCCTCACGTACACGCTTCCTGTCACACACAGTCACAGACAGACAGACAGAAGATAGGTGTGTGGCTACGGGTAAATGTTGAATTTGAGTAAGTATGGTGTATTAACCACATTAAATAAAGCGATTCTCTTCAAAGTTAATGCAGAATCATTTATAAATTAGTTGCGGCAAAAATGCAGATTACCGATGTCCATGAATCTGCTGTATTAGCGGTTAAAATTACTCATGTGGTTAACGTATCCTTGTTTAGCTTGTTGCATACGTTAGTGCACTGCAAAATAATACGCCAAAGTGCATTGTTTCATTTGTGACGACTTAGCATAATGTTAACTTTACATTAACGGCCACAATTAGCATATTGTTTATCTGTGGATTTGCTAAATGAGCACTGTGCTACGTCCAAACAAGCCCCACTTTATTTTTTGTATAATCAATTTCAGTTCTGTTCTTAGGTGACTAAATTTATTTAAAATATAAAATGTCCTTGTTTTTATTGTTGTGATGATTTTTATGATAGTTTTTCATTCTTGATTTAAAGCACTTTGAATTAGCATTGTGTATAAAATGTGCTACAGTATAAATAAACTTGCATTGCAGTGTCATGGACTAGATAAAATGATTGAGGTAAAGTTGGTTTTATATTCGCACATTCATTCAGTAACAGCTCCATACATTGTTTACCATGGTACTTTGAATATTTGAACTGAAATCTCATGCAAGTTTTACTTCAAAACAACATTAATAATAATAATAATAATAATAATAATACATTTTATTTGTATAGCACTTTTCCTACATACATGGAGGCACTTCACAAACAACAAACAGGCATTGTAAAATAAACCAAATACAAAAAAATGTATATTAGACAATTAAAGCAAAATATATACTCAGATAAAAGCATACATCTACACAATCACACACAATATTCTTTACATACATGCACACACACACCGTACATGCATATGTACATAAACCTACACAATATACATAAATTGCATAAACTTCACAAACTTATATTCATACGCAATTTTAAAAAGGTGCTTCTTAACAAGCTTTCTAAAAATAAATTCTGGTGGATTCTTTTACTTCATTTGGGTGACAATTCCCAGATTTTGCAGCATAGTGACTAAAAGAAGTGCCGCCAGATCGCATCAGATTTACAAAGTGAAATTCTAAAAGTCGAGTGCTAGAAGAGCGTAGCAAACGGTTTGGATTATATTTTGATGAGCAGTCAGAAAAGTATGAAAGGTGTCATGTTGTGTAGTGCCTTATAAACTAATAAAAGAATCCTAAAATTTATTTTATTAATGCTGGTGTGATATGTTCTTGTGTCTTCAATTTCAATAAAACTCTGGCTGCTGTATTTTGTATCAGTTGCAACGTCTTTATAGAACCTTTAGGTAAACCAATATAATATTAACACTAACTGTAAACAATGCTGTACTTTGATGGTTGTTGGCTGCTAATATAATTTTACCATTTAGAATTTCCAATGAATACTCTTCTGAGGTTATATTATGAGAGGCTGAATGTGCAAATTTAAAACCAACTTTACCTCAATGATAAAATGACAGAGAAAAGGAAAATGGACATAAGATAATTTTTCAGTGCAGCAAAACTCCAAGTACAAAAAGTTCACATATTAAGCAATTTGGCTTTCAGAATGAGTGCTTATGAAAATACTAATGTCACATTATCACACAGGCAGAGGAGAAAGAAATGATTGAGGATCAGACAGAGCAGGGTCAGTCAGACCCTTATTGAAGGGATAATGACAATTCTTTTAGGGGTGAACAAATTTTAAAAATGTTTTCTGAGTTGTGGCTGTTTAGCAGATGAACCTCACAGGCTCGCCAATTTATAATATGATCTCTCAATTTAACAAGTGTAATGTAAACCAGTTAGTTATTATGAGTATGGAAAACGTCTTTTCCTGCATTTATTCTGCTTTAGGACTTTGTCTGTTGACTGTAAACAACACAACAAACAATGCAAAAAATAGTTTTCAAGAAAAATTTGCTTTGTCATTGAACCTGAGAAAAACTTTAAAATAACCATAATGATGTAGTCTCCACTCTCCATGCTGTAATATGAACAATAAAACCATTTTTAACTGTGGGGACATATCTTTAGAAGTACAATTCAGCTGTATTATTTGTGTCGCCTTCAAAAAACCTTTTAAAACTTTAAAAATTGCTCATAAGAAATGTTATATTTATTGTCCCCTCTACTGTTAAATCAAATTATTGGCCATGGGCGCACCATGTCTAATCCTCCTTGCCATTGAAAAGCATGAGGAAGCATCTGCAGGTATGTAAGCTAGCGTTTCTTTGTTTTATAAAAGCAAATGTTTTTGTCGTTATCGTGAGTGTACAGAAATAAAAACAGACCCTTTCATTTCTAGTGATATATTATGATTTATAAAGTTATTGATTTGTGAATTTCAGGGCACCAGCAGACTCCTCTGACCAAAGTGATGTTATCACATTACCAGTGTAGCTAGCTTAACTACATTTCTCAGTAGCGTGACGGTAGCGTCACTAAAAAATCGAATAGCTTTTCACAGTAGCGAAACTATTTTATTAGTGAAGTAGCGCAGTAGTGTCCACACAAGCTACATTTACCGACCGCGGATCAATATTGTTTAAAATGTGTAGCACCTGGTTTTATTGGATTTTTTTTGTTTTTGCTGTTATGTACTATAATTTATTTCTGTTTGGTACAGCATATTATTTACAGTAAACAATTGAAATGAACAGTTCTGCCTCATAAGTTTCACTGGCAGTTTTATTGATCACTAAGATGTGATTGATTTGGATTTAAGTGGCTTCGATTTAAAAATGAAAATTTCAAAAATTAGATGTATTTTTTTATTGCAAATGCCCCATAAATCACGTGCACAACTAACTAACATTGTGATTTTGTAACAACAGTAAACATGTTTTTGTGATAAGGTCTGGTTTTGTGGTGGCTCTACTTTAAATTTAAATAAATTAAATTAATTTTATTTAAGTGATGAAAGCTTTTGAGATTCTAACAGTAAACAGAGCTACTGTAAGCTCACTCCTGCTCTGTAAAATGCTTGAAAATTATTTAGTTGAAAATGTTTATTAGAAAATTAAAAGTAATCAAAAAGTAATCAAATGTAATTAGTTACTTTACTTTTATTAAGTAATCGAAAATTACAGTAACTTATTACATTTTAAATAGGGTAATTTGTAATCTGTAATCTATTACATTTCCAAAGTAACCTTCCCAACACTGGTAGTGAGTGTAACGGAAGCCAGCTAACGAAGTGTTATGCAGGTAAACCTCACTCATCTGACCTCTAAAGTTGCTCTAGCGACAGACGCTAGAGGCCATGGTCTTTAGCCTCCTTCTTAGAGTAACCGACTCCCATACAAGGAATCACCGGTTCTATCTCAGCTCAGACTGGGTTTAATGCAGTAGGACCAGTGGCTTACACGTGGGAGCTTGTCCAGGATGAGGATCAGGTTCAGGGGGTTAAGTATGATGGTGGCCAGCTAGCCAAGTGCTATGCAGGTAAACCTGACACCTCTAACCTCAAAAGGTGCTCTAGCGACAGACACTAGAGGCCTCGTTAGACCAACTGACTACCATACAAAGAGTCGCTGGTTTGATCCCAGCTCAGAGCGGGTTGGGTGCAGAAGGATCATTGGGTTTACATATGAATTTAAAGAGCATGAACTTAAACAAACATGTTAACTGCAGCCTATAGTTTACCATAAATGAAGCAAATGACAATTATTTGCCTCGTGTCATCAGTGAAACACATTTCAGATTTTGCATTAGAAACATGGGCAGAGTTACACTTTTCCAGTGAACCTCATTTGTTATTATTCATCTTTTAAATAGAGATTTATACTGTACATTTCCACATAAAAAAGTCATTCATACAGGTTTGGCACAACATGATGGTGAAAAAAATATTTATTTTTATTTTTAGACTTCTACAAACTTGAGAAATAAGAGAACAGTCACAAAATTGAACTCAAAACACCAGGTTGCAGTTATGTATATGTTCTGCATGAACTACTTAGCACTATTGCATTGTTGAGCACATTATTATCTGTATATCTGCTCACCGTTTCTGTCCTATATAACACTTAATTAACTTTTTAATCCCATACATCTTCTTACTTTTACCAGAAGGCCATACTTGTGTCCATCATGCATTGTGTTGTGTGATGTGCTGGACTGGGCACATTCTACAGGCCAGCAGACACTGCATTCAGCAAATGATATGGAGAAGCATCATAATTTGATCAAATCTTCCCCCGGATGCCCAATTCTTTCCTCTCAGCTCAGATTGTCTCTTTTTATTAGTACTGCTGGCCAAGGAAAGCATCAGTGGTATTATTCCTAACACAAAGTGTCCGCTAAATGCTTTAAATGTAAATGCTATAAACACGAAGTGGCTCACAAATAATATAAAGCCTGACATGAATGAAAGGGAATGTTATCAAATGGCGGAACTAGAAGCATTTGGCAGATGTTTCAGCTGTCTTATATGGTTTCTCTTGACCACGTAATGTTTTGCAAGATGCAGCATTTAAGCTGACCGATACCGCCCCATATATACCAATGGTCAGCAACTTCTTAAAATCTTAAAAAGTACCTAGACTGAAATCAAAATAAGCACTGAAACCTCTCTGAAAACTGTTTGAACTTGTCAGCATCTCCTGAAACCAGTTATGTCAACAAGCAAAAGCACAAAATTAGAGCTGTAATCTGAACTAAATAACAGGCCTCTGGTGACTTCAGAGATTATTTGTGTTTACTGCATTAAACTGTGAACTATGTATAATAAAAGATCATTGTGTAACAAAAATGAGGAGTTATTCTTGTTATTGTCAGTTGAACAGAAGTTGGTGGTTTATTAGAAACAAATAAATGTAGCCAGAAGGCCATTATATAAAAAATAAATTGCTAGCATAATGGCTAGCAGGGTGATTACGACCATAATGTGAAACAAAGATTGGCTGTACATCATGTAAGCTCTTACATGACTACTCACAATGCATAAGTCAATAAATAGACATTAAATTTATTATTATATACAGTCAAGTCTGAAATTATGTATACCCCGGGGTATGAATAATTTTGGGTTTGGCCGTGTATACATGAAACTAATTCAGCTAAATGGAAAATAAGGTGTTATTATGAATGTTGTAAAGAAACAAAACGCTTTATAATCTAGCTGTGTACTGTTGTACTAGTGTCGCCTCCCTCTCTCTATCTCTCTCTGTGGATAAGGACATAAAATATAAATTTACAGGCCACCCTTCTCCTCCCTCCGGCCTGCAACTGACGTCAAAAATATAACGAGATTCGCCCACCAAAACATATATTTAGAACCACTATCATTTCTTTGCAGTCACATATAGCCATCTGTGGTTACCCACCATCTTGTGGACTGTTATGGCCCAAACTTAAAACTGGCTCGAATAACAAGGTTTGAGTCAAACATATGAAAGAAACAGACGTTTGAATTGATAAATTGACTTTCTGTCAATTCGTTTAATTTTCATAAATCATAAGTTTTCAAAGGAGACAAAACAATAATGAAAATCAAGTAGACAGGTAGGGCAGGTAAGGTAAACAGGTCTCTGACTATACTGTTTTAAATGGACAGATCTTACCTAAACTCCCGTGAAAGGAATAAAAATAGATTAGTCTTCCGGGCCACTGCTGACCTTCGCTAAACTAAATAAATAACAAAACGTGACTATGAAAAATAAACCACTACCTGCTACAAAACAAAGTATCAAAATAAACAAACTAGTTAACACATTTACGAAATAAAGAATCAAAAGATTAACAAGAACAAAACACTAAATGGAGCGGCATTTAGATGGATGATCGCCTGGCTTGCGGAGCACCGCCAGCCAGACCGCCTGAGCGCAAGCCACCACCGAGCTGAGGGAGGGCGAGAGACTGCAAGACAGAGAGAGAGAGAGACTGAGCCGCCATTGCTGTCAGCCTTATATACTTGGAATCTCCAGTGATGTCACGGGTGTCATCCAATCCTGGATAAGCCGGGTAGAAACACTCCTCCTAAAACTCGATCGCAACAAGCACAAACAGGCAATAAATAAATAGATTAATTAAATAATACAGACCTACCTAACATGCACATTTAAAATACTGCGTTCAGATTATTTTTCTTTTCAGTTTCTCTCAGTGTACATTCTCGAGACTAAAGGTTGTTTGTGTTGCTCTGCGGTAACACTTACAAACATTAGCTGGCAGTAGGTTTTTATGTTTCTCAGTTTCTTCACGGGTGTTTTATTATTTTTTTTCTGAACGCTACAAAAGCAAAACCTTACTCATTCAGAGGCGGGAACTGGTGGACTTGCAAACAACTTTAATCATAAGGTAAACACAAAACAACAGTCTCCATCTAAAGCTCCTCCATCGGGCTCGTCGCTCTTAGCACCGGCCACGCTCGTCACGGTACCAAGCCAATCAATCATAGAGCTTGCGCTATGCATCATTGTGACTTGTAATTAATTACGCTTGGCCATAGACACACCAGCCACAGGTACTGTATATTTCAGCAGTTGAGAGTTACAATAAATATGCTGATTTGCATTATTATTACTGGTGACAGGTAATGCTTGAAGATGCATCAATTATTTCAGGTTTCCACTTTTTTTTTCTTGTGCTTAAATGTTAAAATGATCCTTCTATGAAATGACAGTCACTGAAATGGCCCTCCGCCACTATAAGTTGGAAACCCCAAATCTTGTGGCTTTTGCTTTAGATACTGTCTTTTTATTAGTACCTATAAAATATTATCTTATTCTAAATTACAAATCATACTCAATACCTCAACCCAACCCCTACCTTACTAACTATTAATAAGCAGTAGATAAATAGTTTATTGAGTTAATGGTTTGTTAATAACAACAACAGAACCAATGTTTTACCTTCAAAAGAGTTACAAAATATTTGGCAAAATAAAATTGAAAACATTTGTTATTTTGATCAATAGTCTTTTAAAAAAAAATGTCACTATAATTACATTTCAGCGGTTATCGCAATTCTTTAGAGGAGCTGTCTGGATTTTGGCTAACAAGTTTATAGACCTGTATTGGACTCGTTCTCTGTCTAACCAGAATCATTTGAATGACCAAACACACTTCGGCACTAAATTCCAATGACATTTATAATGGCAAAGCCGCCTGCAGCACTTTATGGATAAACAAACGTATAAATAGATGGTAATGAAAGATCAACATTACATTCGGTTGTGCAGTTCTCAAGAGGCCAGCGTCTCATAAATCAATCCCTCTTTTTTACTCTCCCGCATGTCTGGTTTTTAATGACCTTTCCCTCTTATCTCAATCTGATCTCTTCATCCTCAATCTCGTACAACACTTCCAATCAATCCTAAAAGCTTTTAACCGGCTAAAGCTCCATCGGTACGGATCTGACGGCCATCCGCCCATCATAATGAGAAGAATGGCTGACTGCTTTTCCATTGTGCGGGATCTGATAAGCAGGGAAATGGATGAGCTTCAATCTCAGGACAGGACATACAGTACTGCATTTCAGTAAGAGAACCCATGCTTTTCTCAATAGGATTTCCTGAAAAGTGGATGAGATTTCCTTGCTAGCTGGTCAGTCACAGGTGGTGGAGACAGCCAGATTAACTGCAGCGCAAACCGTGCTTTCTATATACTTAAGAAATGCTAGGTTGTTTAAACCTAAATTTAGATAAAATATGGACATATCCATAGACACGAACATTTAATTTTGTACATTTTTAGTCATTTTGATCTATTGAAGATTTATTTTGAAACACTTTCAATGGTTTATTTTTAAGATTTGGTTTGAAAAAGACAGCTGTGGCCACTGATGTGAACTGCATGTATGTTTGACAGCCCACATTCTTCAGAGATGGACACTGCTGTGATTTGTGAGCTAGACGGCATCACTCAAGCTCTCACATGGTTTCCCATAGAAGATAACCAGGGTTGAGCCTAGCCATTACCTAAATCGAAGGCATACAGTAGAATGGTGTTTGATAATGCCTTTTATTGTTCAAGCTTCCAAAAACACATACAGTTAAAGTCAGAATTTGTAGTCTGCCTGAATTATTACCCCCCTCCCCCCTGTTTATTTTTCCCCCATTTCTGTTTAACAGAGAGCATTTTTTTTAACACATTTCTAAACATAATAGTTTTAACAACTTATTTCTAATTACTAATTTATTTTATCTTTGCCATGATAACAGTAAATAATATTTAACTAGATATTTTTAAGACACTTATATACAGCTTAAAGTGACCTTTAAAGGCCTCACTAGGTTAATTAAGTTAACTAGGCAAGTTATTGAATTATGATGGTTTGTTCTGTAGACTATCTAAAATAACTAAAAGAGGCTAAAAATTTTGAGCTTAAAATGTTTATTTATTTATTTTTTTAATAAAAACTGCTTTTATTCAAGCCGGATGAAAACAAATGAGGCTTTCTCGAGAAGAAAACCAGTTATCAGACATACTGTGACAATTTCCTTGCTCTGTCAAACATCATTTGGGAAATATTTAAGAAAGAAAAAAAAAAATGAAATGGGGGCTAATAATTCAACTGTATATATGTTGTCAAACTAACCCATATGCGACCAGGATGTTAACACGTGTCTTATGTGGCAGATCAATATCTTTATGTAAAAGAGATATTTCTAATTTTAAAATGATGACGTTCAATCGCTATTCAATCGTGACTGATGTCTTCAACGTATGACTCCTGATGTATGATGTAAGATCCATTCACAGCGGAAACTCTGGAAAATATGTGTTATAGTAGCACTTACTAGACATTGTGTATCACAGAAGATGATAATGAATAAGAAAACTTAGCATTACTGTATAATGTTATACCGTACACAATGTAAAAAAAAAAAAAAGTTGAGTTAACTTAAAATTTTTAAGCAACTGGTTTCAGATAAATTTTGAGTTTATTAAGCTTCAATGGTTAAAGTTGTGGCAAACTATTTTTTTAAGTTGACTGAAAAGGCTTTTTTTAAGTCTATTTAAATCTACTGGTTTAAGTACACTCTACTGAATAATTTGGCACAACTTTAACCACTGAAGCTTATTAAACTCAAAATTCTTTTTTAAAGCCAGTTGCTTTAAAATTTTAATTTACCTGACCTTTTTTTTATAGTGGCAAACACTCAAGTGAAGAAATTAAAATTCAAAATCTCCTCAACTGAATATTTTTTTTTTAACTTTCAACAGTAAGTTAAATAGTTCCAAATACACGTACAGTTGAAGTCAGAATTAGTAGTCTGCCTGAATTAGCCCCCCTGTTTATTTTTCCCCAATTTCTGTTTAACAGAGAGAAGATTTTTTCAACACAATTTTAAATCAAAATTCTCCTACACTGCATTTTTTTTTTTTTACTTTCAACAGTAAGGTTAATAGTTTTTATGAGTAAATTCAACTTCGAGTTAAAAAATATGTCCACATAAAGTATAATTTCAAGCTGAGTTAACAATTAGTTGGATTTTTTTACAGTAATAAAGCCACGTACATGAGTTGACCTATCTTATGCGGTATGTGGAATACAATTGAAAACTACTCTGACTGTGTTCATCTGACAGAGAAAAAGTCATATACATTGAGGATGGCTTGAAGGGGATTAAATCATGGGCTAAAAATCCCAGGGTGTTCTTCGAAAAGAGTACAGATTACATGGTCTAACATCCATGTCTCTACTAAATATTTAATATTATTTTATTATTATTTGATAAAAAATGCATAAATACTCAATACATACAGTATCAAATAATCTATAAAGGTAAAGCGGTAGGTAAAGCAATAGTGTTGTATTAAAACATTACCCATGCGTCATTACTGTCAGATCAAATATAGTCAGCCAAGTTTTGTCTTTAATCTTTCTAAGAATACAGCATATTTTTTTCTGCAATTTGGCAGCTCACAGTGTCTTTTTGTCTTTTGAAAGTCTTTACTGTGTGGTTTCTCCATAGACCTGCACTTGTTATTTACCTCTTGCAGGATAAATCAGTTGGTGGAGCGGAACAAACAGTGATGTACATGTACAGTATAGTTGAATCACACTATAGCATAATTAAATTAAATTAATCTTTATTTCTAAAGCACTTTTACAATGTAGATTAACGTAGAAAGCAACTTAACATAGATGTTCTAGAAAATTGAAACTTTTTAAAAACCATTTTAAGGTCAAAATTATTAGCCCCTTTAAGCTATCTACAGAACAAACCATTGATATACAATGACTTGCCTAATTACCCTAACCTGCGTAGTTAACCTAATTAACCTAGTTAAACCTCTAAATGTCACTTTAAAGTCTATAGAAGTGTCTTGAAAAATATATAGTCAAATATTTACCTTCATCATGGCAAAGATAAAATAAATCAGTTATTAGAGATGAGTTATTAAAAATATTATGTTTAGAAATGTGTTGAAAAAAATCTTAAACAGAATTCATTTCTTAGTTAAACAGAAATTGAGGAAAAAAATAAACGGGGGCTAATAATTCAGGGGGTTTTATAATTCTGACTTCAACTGTACACAATGTTCTCAATAAAGCACAATGACCTTTTACATGTCAAAACATTCACAACAGCTCTTGACTCCTTTAAAACTATAACCCAACTGTTGGTTTTTTGCACATTTTATTCAAGTTTAATCTGAAAGCACCCAGTATTTGCTTAAATGTACATTACAATCATCATGAATAAAATCTTGGTTTGTTTAATCTATTTATATTTAGAGGTATATGAAGGCCACCCTCTACACAATGTTGAATATGGCTCCAGTTCAGTTCAATTTTATTTACATTGATTGACTAAAAGGACCTGGAAACACTTAACAAATGGTATAAAATTGTGTACGTTTAAGTAAAGCTAGTCAAACAGAGACTGTATCTTATTGTAAATCTAAAGAATACATGTGCTATGTATTTTTGTGACAAATAGGCTACATTATGTCATGTGATTATAATGGCAAAAATATGGCTCAACACACACTACTGTACAGTTCCCTTTCTGATAAAAAAAAAAGAAAAACATGAACAGCAAAACCTCAAAGAAAAGTCAGGAAATGTTTTGCTCTGGCCAGACCGAACACAGGATTACTGTTTACTGTAGATTTTTTCTGACTTACAAGAAATCCCAAATGACAAGAACAGACTGGTTATATTGAACTTTATAAAATTCAGTCTTTTTTGTGACAGTAAATAAAACATTTAGAACAAGTCACCAGTGGTCTGCTTGAGTAACATTTTGAGAGACCTCATTAAATCACAGTGAACTTTAAAAGGATCCACTCTCTAAACATCAGGCTCTTTCCTGAAAGCCACTTCTGGAAACTGTGATTGACATCCCTGGAAAATGGGGACACATTACTGTACCTTGACTTCACAAAGCAAACACCAGTTCAACTACTGTAGACTAATAAATACATAATGATATATACAAAACATAATGTTCCTGACATCTTGAGATGAAGTGCTGATCTCTGCACTCTCATCTACTCCTTTTTTTTTATTTATTTACTGTAGTTATGTTATTTGTATTACTGTTTTTTTTAGCAGTGTTTGAAGATTAGATTTCCCATGTTTCTTTTCTCACAATTAACCGTTATGAAAAAAATAACATGTAAATAGGCATAACCAACACAATCTCACGGCAATTCGTAACTTTTTCATTTAGTGGCTAATTCGTATGAATTATTACAATCTAATTCGTACAATTTAGTACGATTTGCTTATCCCCCAATGACGGTTGGGGTTAGGGGTGGGGTCAGGTGCCACGCCTCCTTTTTAAAATCGTACCATTTCGTACGACTGAACTCGTACGAATTCGTACGAATTAGCCACTAAACTGACAAAACGTAAAATACTTACGTTTTCTCGTGAGATCAGGCTGGCATAACAGACATTTGTGTAAAGCTGATGAAATATAAATGTGCAGATTGTTTTTTCTATTTTATTATTTCTATATGACTTCACAAATGTCTTGCAGAGTTTGAAGATTTCACCTAGAAGTGGCACTGTGACATTTCTTTAAAAAAAGTTATACAATTATTATTAATCTATATATTGTATATATTGTATAAAAACTGTTATACACGAGTTAGGCTGTGTCTTGAATCAATAATGTTGCAGTAAATACGATGCATTACAATGTATGAACCATATTACTCTTCTTGTTTTGATGCATGAAATGCATCATTTATCATGTATCATTTATGTTCATTTATATGAAATAAATGATATATTATAACATGATCTCCAAAGTTGACATTCTTTTGGCAAAAATGAAGAGCTATCTTTAATATGCTTTATTTACTCTTTTTTTTTTGGGATTCATTTATGCAAAGAATCAAATAAAATGCCAAGCAGATCATACTGTATAACTCAACATGAAAAAAAGATCTGATGGGTTGATTCTGAATATAGCTTATGTCAGAATAATCTTACTTTCTGACAGAATATGTCTAGACTGTTGGTATTTAGAAATTTGTACTGTACCGAAAAGTGGCAATATATATATATATATTCATGTGTATGTGTATATATATATAATTTCATTTACTAAAGATTTATGTATGAAACCAGTTTTATATAATTTGATTAAATATAATTTTTGCTAAAATCTGCAAAATTGATATTACTTTTTTGTCAAATTTTAGAGTAGTTTTTCCCTCTAGGTTTTACCCCCATTTTGTGCCCACCATCACACACATACTTTTCAAACCCAAGTTACAGCATTGTCTGTGTAATAAAGGTAAGTTTTCCTAAATGTGAGAATTTGAGACATTTATAAATAAAATTAATTTAAAATATTTATTAAATATTTATAAATTTATAAAAAAATTGTTGAGCTGCTTTGAAACAATCAACATTATAAAAGCACTACAGAAATCAACATGTATAAACAGATTTACTCTACTTTATATTGTGGTGAGACATACAGTAGATGGATTATGCTGAACATTTTTATTTATTTATTTTTTTTATATTTTTGCTGTATCTTTGTGATATTAAGTGCATTGTGTTCATTGTTTTCCGTTTGTTTTCTTTTCTTTTGCACATTTATTTTTTGGGGACCTCTTGATACATTTGTTTGGATCTACGCATTGACAATTGTTTGCCTGCTATGCAGTTTATTTTGGACTGGTATTTGTAGCTTCCAACTTTACTGCCTGTAGATACAGTACATGTTTCTCTCATACACATGATCAGTACAGGGCTGTGCACTCCCATTCAGAATTGGCCCAAGAATGCTTTTTACATTCCATTTGAAATTGAATTTAAACTGAGACAGCAAACAGGACGCAGAACTGCAATTTAATGTAAGAATGCAGTTTGGAAATAAAACCAAACTGAAGGCATACACCTTTAATTTTAGATTGCACCCTATTTTAAGCCATTTTGAGTTGCCAAAGTAAGTACAATGTTAAAGGTTTAATTTTCTTATGTTTTCATAATGTGATTTCTGGTGATTACATTCAATCTAATCAAGGTAAATTACTCACAACTTAAAGATTATACCTCATTTTTGTTAACATAATACAGTACAAGCATTAAATGTTGCCTTGACAGGCTGTTTTAGCTGTATTTGTACTGAAATGTTCATATTTAATCACACCTTAAATGAACCTTTTTAAATTAGGACAGAGTATAAGTGTTTCATGCATTCAATCCATGAAAAATAACTTTATCTCTCTCTCTCTCTCTCTCTCTCTCTCTCTCTCTCTCTCTCTCTCTCTCTCTCTCTCTATATATATATATATATATATATATATATATATATATATATATATATATATATATATATATATATATATATAAATATTGGATTAGGGATACAATTTAACACAAACAATGTGGATACATTTATTTTGAATGATACTGTTTATGACAAAAGCTGAAAGCACAGAACTTAATTTTTAATGACTGCCAACTTACTGAATGCCTGTTTGCTTTACTTTTATTCAATGAAACACTGTGCAGATGTGAAGCATATACTGCACATACAAACTAATTCAGTACAAGGGGTTCTTTGTACTTCAGAGCTAAAATTATGACGGAAATAAACATGAAGCACTTCAGTCTGGCTGCATCATCCAACATGACAACCAGAATATTCCTCTCAAATTAACCACATAAACGTCATTCATTTTCAGTTTAAAGCCCAGCTTCACTTCAAATCCTCACAGCAGACAGCGAACACTAAATATAGTGATGATTACACTGTGGATATTGCAGGATGAATGCATTATTCACAGCTTTATTTTTGCACAATTATATTCCCTGTCATTCCTGAAGCCCTGTTCCACCATCTTCTATTTTTCTTTAGTCTAAATCTGCTTCATTTAATGGTAATGATAATTATACAGATTGAATGATGTAAGACATTTAAATGAGACCAGTGAGCGCTTACAAAGCAGGATCTCTCCAAAGCCATTTGCAGATTAAATTCTTGTGTCTGATATGAATATGTAAGTCTAATGTTGATCTGGTTTTTGAAAAGCCGTTTTGTTTGTCCAGGTTCTGCTTCCAAGAGGTGCGTAGCTTAAAATGGTAGGGTTGCAGTTTAAAATTTACTAACAAGAACTAAGAATGAACAAAACTTGTAAACTACTTGACAAACTACTTGTAAACTACTTGACAAAAGTCTTATTGCCAAGTTTTAGGAGCAACAAATAATAACTTGACTTCTCATTTAGTATCAGAAGTGGCTTATATGAAAGGCAAAGACATCTAGTTTACGCTTATTTACCAAAATAAATTATGCAAAATATGATCATACCTTGATTTTATATTAATAGTAAGGTCTGACTTTGCTTAGACAAATGAATATAGAATAATCTTCAATGCCTCCTTCTTCAGCCTTCCTGGTTTATACTCAACGTGTCCGCTCGTTCGCTGAGTGCGAGTGGTGTATATGTAATGTCATCGCTGTGTGTGCGAAGGTTCGCTTTTGGGTGCGCACGATATGATTTCGGCTGGCAGAGCACACTTTTTTTTTTTTAAAAAACTCGAGCTAACAGTTCACACTTGAACAGTTGAATATGAATCACTTTGAAGAGATTTGAAATGGGTATGCCTGTACAGACATCTTTATGAATCATCTAAGCATTTTTTAAAGTTACTGAAATTAAGCTGTGACAAATACAAATAAATTCACATTTAAAAGTTAACAAATGTATATTGGATTAAATTTGAATGGCTGATTTTACCTAAATAAAAGTTACTACCTAAATGTTACTACCTAGTTACTACCTAACTAAAAACTTAAACTAAAACTTAAACTTAAAATATAAAATGAAGCAAAGTCAAAATATAAATAAACGTAAATGTGGTATACTTTTTTTTTTAATAACACCAGCTGTAAACAGGCTGTTTCACAAAAACATAAAAAGACTTTAAAGTAAAATCAGGAACAAAATCAACAAAATTAGCTAAAGTCTAAAAATAAATTAATTATAAAACAATATGCTGCTTAGTATTAACAACAACAAAAAGCCACAGCTAAAAAAACAACAACAAAAAAAAAACATTCCCATCATACTCCATTTCCCATAATGCATCACACTGCCTGATCTCACCAGAAATAACCTTCAGCCCAATCATATGAGTCAACCTCTTCATAACCTTTAACCTGCGCTAACCAAACCTTTACGATCCAAACAAACAGGATGAAGTCTATGAAGTCTCATTTCATGGTTGACAAAACAAAGCTAAAAGAGAAAACACACACACACACAGCACATGACATGTCACATAACATGTCAGAGTGAGTCACAGAAAAATCAAACGCTTTCTTGTCAACAAATTTTGACGGCCGTTTTTTTCAAGTGTGTCCTTCAAGTGTGTTTGATGTGAAACTCGAGTATTTTCAATGTTGTGAGCACTTTCCAGCACATAGGCATCATGTTGTCCATCCGGAGCCTCAACACACAGGAATCTCTTCCAGCTCAACACCCAGAGTTGTGCGGGTCACTTTCCGCAGGCCGTCACCTGACCCAGCGCTGTGCTCAAACAAGCCTCGTCCTGCTCCGCTCAGGCAGAAACTGAGCTGATGGATGAACAGCGACATCATGCTGACCCGCAGCTCAACCCTCTCATGTGCTGCTGTTTTACTGAGGAGAACTAGATGCACTGGCCATGACCGGGTTTACCTGCCCAATGACTGTTAAACCAATGACAGCCATTTTACAAAGGTAACAGATCTAATGCTGACATTGCAGGTGAAAGGGTAAAACAAACACACACATGAAACTAATAGTTCACTATGTTTTGCCCTGGACATTTAAAAAGAGCTTTATTTTGTATGATGTTTTCTAAAATTGTATATGCAGAACATGTATACATTTCTAGCACAAAAATAAATGAATACATAAAAATAAATCTATAGCACGCTGAATGAAGTCAGGTACATTTTTAGTATTTTTAAGGAATCTGCATTTAACCATAATTTGAACATACAGCGGGCTCATTCTGAAAACGTAACCAAAATCAAAAAAATAAAAATAAACATATAAATAAATAAAAATAAATAAAAATAAAAAATAACAGGGTGAGAATAGTAAAATCTGAAAATTTGGTAAAATTGAGACGAGGGTTTTTCTTTTTAGGATATCTTTTTAAAACTTGTCAATCAGTGCTTTTGAACACACTATTAGTTGGGTTTAGTTAAGGAGGAGGGCGGGTCAGTCAACTGGTCAATCAGTCAGTCATTCAGATAGTTTGACAGTCAGAAAACAGTGGCGTTTGATGGATTTACATCAGGTGCAAATGGCATTTTGCTAGAAAAATTTGAGATCTCAAAAAGTGTACACATTGGCCAAAAAAAAAAAAAAATTTTTTGTATTTAAAATAAAATAAATACAAATGCTATAGAAGTCAATGGTTTCAGGTTTTCAGCATTTTTCAAAATATATATTTTTTTGTGTTCACCAGAAAAAAACAGAAAGTCAAACAGGTTTGAAAGAAGTAAAAGGTGAAAAAATGGTGACAGAGTTTTGGGTGAACTATACCTTTAAAGTGATTGTTTGTGGCTTGTATGATCTCTATCAGCTCTGGCAGGTGAAGCACAGGACCCGAAGGGGAGCCACTTTATGGGTGATGAGCAAAGGACACAGAGGTCAGAATCATGGAGGAGAAACATGCTGGGGTCACTGGAGAATCACAGTCTTCACAATGAGACACAGACTAGAGAGCTTCCGTATTCCAGAACAGCGCTTATTAATAATACACACACACACATGCTCACATGCACACACACGCATATGCGCACACACGCACACACACACACGCACACGCGCGCACACACACACACACACACACACACACACACACACACACACACACACACACACACACACACACACACACACACACACACACACACACACACGTTACATACACTTATTAAATGTAATAAAAATCTAAGCACTATGATGCATAGTCTAGCTTTAGGAATTCAATTTCTGTTTAGAAACTATTTTTAAAAATGAAAATATCAATATTATCAGAAATATTCTTGAATTTATTTTACTACTTCTATTGTAGACAGAGAGAGAGAATGCATATTAATACACCTAACTTTGTTGGTCAAAATAGACCTACAATTATTTTGAAATAATAAGAAAATAAAATATAAAACTTTAATTAAATTAGGATTAAATAAAATCAAATACATAACATGTATATACATATATATTTATTTCTTAAATTGGTTTAGAATTAGTTTGAATGGGAATATTGTAAATCTCATATAAGCAACATTATTAACAACAGTTATTATAAACAATTCTTCAACTTCTTATAATTATTCATATTATTATTCCTATTGTTGCTGTTGTTATTTTTATTATTATTATTATTATTATTATTATTAATATTATTTTATTTATGTGTAACGCTTTGTTCTATGAGCCAAGTAAAAACTATTATGAAAAAATAATAAATTTGGTAGCACTTGTTTTTATAGCATCTGTTACACATTCAATGCACTTCCAATAGTAATTAATTACGTATAAACAGTACTTGTACATGTATAGATTATATAATCTATATTTAAAAATGATATTATAAAAAAAAGTAACACAATATTAAACAAATTGATTTAAAAAAACAAAGCAAAACTGGTAACATTTTACAAAAAGGTTGTGTTAGTTAATGTTAGTTAATTCATTTACTAACATGAATAAACAATGACAATATTTATCACAGTATTTATCCATGTTAGTTTATTAAAATACTATTGTTTGTTGTTAGTTAACTAATGTTAATAAGCAGGAATTTTGTCTAAAAAGGAATATTAATAATGCATTAGTAAATGTTCAACTATGACTAATAAGTGCTGTAGAAGTATTGTGCATAATAAGGTCATGTCAGTAAATACATTAACTAACATTTACCAGTTAAAACACTGTAAGTCTGAGCAAAAAACAAAAAACAAAAAATGAATTCAGTGATCTTGTGAGAAAAGCTTGAGTCTGTGATCAGTGACACAGCAGATTTGGCCAGTGAAGCTCTGCTAATTTCCCATTGTCAACAACAATTAGCGAAACTGGTAAAAGTTTATTAATGACCATCTAAAACCTATGATATCATGGCAAAATGCTTAGCTGAACTTTACCCCAGAGACTTTTCATGACAAGCGAACACATAAAGAGGAAAATCGTGAAGAATGTTTATATACATTTGAAATTTTTTTTATTAAAAAAATAAAAACACATTTAAACTGAAGGGATTTTTTTAAGAGCCAAAACCTACAGTGACATCTGAATGAAAGAAAGCAGCGGCAGCTTTTAAAACGGACGGAGGGGCTTAATTATTTACAAAGTGCGTATGAATTATTCCAAGTGAAATGTCAAGCAGCAGGACACCCATAACTTTTCCTCTCAGCCAGTCTCGCAATAACAAGACCAAAAAAAAAAAAAAATCGCTGCAAAATGATTTTAATTGGACTCACTCTACCCTACACGAAGTGCCGATGATAAGTATGCTTTTAAAAGAAATTCATGAAGAAACGCAAAGAAATCTGCTGTGTGCGGCATGCAGGAGAGCTTTGAAAGGGTGAAAGTCTCAGGGTTTTTAAATTAGCTCTGGAACGGAAAGATGAAATTTGAGCTGACAATTAAAATCGCAGTGTTGGCATGTTCTTTAATTAACTATCATGATTTTTGTATCATTAAAAGTTATGTATAAGATAAATGAATATAAATTGTTTAAAATTAGTTTTACATTCAGAAATAAAATACAAAGTAATTAAAATACTAACATAATTGTTTATCGATTATATATTTTCAATTCAATTTATCTTTGTCTTTATGCTATTACAATAGATTGTGTCAATCTCAAGCTTAACATAAAAGTTCTAGTAAATTGAAACTGTGTCAGTGCAGTTTTCAGAGTTGAAGTTCAGTTTAGTTCAGTTCAGTGTGGTTTAAATTTCACTGCTGAAAGTCCAAAAACTGGAGAGCAAATCCATCAATGCACAGCTCAGTCACATTCAGACAAACAAACTTTTAAAAAATAATAAGTAAATATACAAATAAAATAAAAAATGTAGATTGTAAATATGTAGCCTATATATGCAGTTGAAGTCAGATTTATTAGCCCCCCTTTTATTTTATTTTTTATTTTTATTTTTTTTGTAATATTTCCCAAATGATGTTTAACAGAGCAAGAAAATTTTACCAGTATGTCTGATAATATTTTTTTCTTCTGGAGAAAGTCTTATTTGTTTTATTTCAGCTAGAATAAAAGCCCTCTTTAATTTTTTAAAGCCATTTTAAGATCGAAATTATAAGCCCCTTTAAGCTATATATTTTCCAATAGTCTACAAATAAAACATCATTATACAATAACTTGTCTAATTACCCTAACTTGCCTAATTAACCTAGTTAAGCCTTCAAATATCACTTTAAGCTTTGTAGAAGTGTCCTGAAAAATATCTAGTATAATATTATTTACTGTTATCATAACAACAACAAAATGAATCAGCTTTTAGAAATGAGTAATTAAAACTAATATGCTTAAAAAAAATAAACAGAAAAAAAACTAAAAAGGTGGGGGTCGGGGGACTAATAATTCTTATTTTAACTGTATGGGAAACATTTTGATTAACAGGTGTTTTTGTATTACAAATGCTTTAACTATTAAAAACTACATGATTTACAGAATCTAAAACTAACTGTTAGCTTGTCTATATAACTGTTTTCACTTTTTATCCCTGATTCATTAATACATAAAATTAAAAGCCAATCAGGAATTTGTAAAAAAAAAAAAAATACACAGAATCCACGAGTTAGGTTGCGTGTTAAATAAAATGAAAAAAAAAGTAAAAACATTTAAAAATAAATAAATAAATAAATAAAAAATATTTTATTTTTATTTTGTTTATTTATTTATTTAATTTCATTAAACATGCACCATAACTCTCTTATGTGGAACCCAAGTATGAGATAATTACAATAAACACCCACAGAGCATTTTATGAGTGTAACTTTTGTGAAACCTGTTGAGATAAAACAGTCAACACATCATTTATGTGTAAATACACACACACACAAGTATGTTTATTTTGGGTTTTTCCACCATATGTGTTGTGTGTGTGTTACTTGAGACTCTACAAAACCCCATCCCATCATCTGACACACTCTATCAATCACATCCAGCATTGACGGATGGTCAGACTCCTTTAATCAAATCAATACATCATCAGGGCTCAGTCAAAATGTCCCACAGAAACCAAAAGCAAACCAACCATAAGATTGATGTGGTGTAAAAAAACAAAACAAAACAAAAAGTTTTAGTTGTATCTTGAAAATTGAGGAATCGTTGAACAATCTGTACATTTATAATAATAATAATAATAATAATAATAATAATAATAATAATAATAATAATAATAATAATAATAGTTTTAATAATAACAACAATAATAATAATAATAATAATAATAATAATAATAATAATAATAATAATAATAATAATAATAGTTATAATAATAATAATAATAATAATAATAATAATAATAATAATAATAACTACTATTATTATTATTATTATATTAAAATTTTCTTTAAACGTTTTTTCAATGTTGAGTCAAATAAGCAGCAATGGCACAGAATTGTTTTGCCTTGATCTCAGCTCCGAGCCCATGTATAATCAGCTCTGTTTCACAAAACTGCCGACTACGGTAAAGCTGAGCTGTAGTTTCAGTGCTGCACAAACGGGCTGAAAGAGGAATGGAGTGATAGAGCAGTAGATGAAGAGGGAGACGCTGTGCTCATCTCGGCTTCAGAGCGACACCGAGTTGACAGTTGGCCTGAAGACATTTCCATCTGAGCTCGTCTTCACTCGCTGCGACTGCTGCACTTTGTCTGAACCCTCATTCACACTGCAGCGATACTGTTGTCAGATCGCTTCAAAAGTGATGAATAAGAGCTTGTTAACACATTATTTGCTCAAAAAGAGGAGTGTGAAATGTGCATTGTTAAATTGTATTGACTATGTGGTGAGGGTTTGTTTGGTTAATGTGTGTTGGGTAAAATGCAAAGTTGTATGAGATACAAAGTTTTGACATGTTGCTGGGGTTGTCTGTTAGTTTTTAGACCTGTCTGAGTGTGAGTTATTTACCAGATCAGCTGTTTTGGGGTTTTGGTGTGAGATAAATAATAATAATAATAATAATAATAATAATAATAATAATAATAATAATAATAATAATAATATTAATAATAATAATAATAATAACAACTCAATAACATTGAAAAACTAGGTAACACTTTATTTTAAGTGTCCAAAAAATGCATTAGTTAAGCATCAATTAATAGTAATTTGTTTCAAATTTAAAATTAGTTATGAAAAAAGCACTTGTAATTAATGGTTAACTTAACATGTTTAGGGTCCCGAAATATGCATTTGTTCAGCTCAGTTAAACTTGTAAATCATGATTAACTTGTTTACAATTATGCATCAGTTAAGCATGAGTAAACACATCATTCATGATTAACTGAACATACAAAGTACAATTTGATAAGGTGATATATTATTGATATATTATTTATGTAATTAATTAAAGTTATGTCCACATTAATAATGACACTTGTTACATTGACTAGAATTAGCTAGTAGCTAATTAAGGCTAAAATGTCATTAATACAGTGCTAATAAAGGCAATTTGACCCCCTATTCTGAAGTGAAAGTTATATCCACATAATTAATAATTCAGGAGCCTTAAAATGCTGTTAGCCGTTCATTACTAGTGTTTTTGCTCTTTACTAATGCTTATAAGGCATTTTTTGGGCCCTTAAAATAAAGTGTTACCAGAACAATCAAAAATGGACTTTTTAAACTTTTAAACTTTTTTTTAATGAATAAAATCTGGTATTTTATTTTACTATGTAATTAATTTGTGAAGTGTAAAAGCTGCTGTAAAATGTGGGAGAAAGCTGCTGTAAATGCTAAACAAATAAATAAATAAATAAACCAGAAAGAGGTCTTTTATTTTGCATTTAAACACATTCAAACAGCTTTTCAGAACTAAAAAGAAAAAAAAAATATATATTTATTTATTCTGTGATTTAATTTAAGTGTAAAAGTTGCTTTGAAAAATTAATAAATATTAAAATAAAAAATAAAAAAACAACTAAAAAAAAAATTCAAGTCATTTGTGTTATACACTATTAGTAGGAGTGATTTAAATAAATAAATAAATAAATAAATAAATAAATAAAAATTATTATTATTATATACATATTTTCAATACATGAACATATAGTAAAAATTAAATAAACAATAAATAAATAAATAAATAAATAAATAAATAAATAAATAAATAAATATAAATAAATAAATAAATAAATAATTTAATTTAATTTAGATTAACCAGTATGACTACTTAATCAATTTACAATTGTTTTGTTAAATGTCTATTTTGTAAGTTAAAGGAGCCCCATGCTTTCAGTGTGCAACAAAAATCACCTACTGTGAGGTTGAACAGTACAAATATTTGCGTGCACTTGGTCAAACTGAAAAAAAGTAGAACAAAGAAAAGACAAACAGTCTTTTTCTTCTGTCATCCCTTGTTCTGCTTGCTCACTGTGGATCTAAAGTAATCTATTTTAATGAGGACATCCATTGAGACGCAGGCCGGACAATTGCCCTAAAGAGTCATCAAATAAAAACAGAGGAAAACAAATGAAGGTAATCAGTGCGAGAGGGAAGTGAACTTTCTGTGCAGGTTTTTTTTTCGGGGCAGGAGAGAGATAAAGCATGGAGCTGTAATAGTATGAGACAGAGCCAGCATTTCCCTTCATCTCTCCAGGGAAACTCTGACAGAAACAATCCTCGTATCTCCTGGCCCTGTTTTCCAGCAGCCACAGTGTTTACTTACAAGTGCATTTCTCCTCTCAATTTGTTCTCTTCATCTCCTCTCACGCAGCATTAAGGCAAAGGTGAATGGGGCATTTTTATTACAAGTTTTCTAAAATGCTTTGTTTCATTATGCAAATAAGACATATTTTTATTAAATTGCACAAATTTGCATACAGTCAAGTTAAACATTATATATTATTTATATTATTTATATATACATATATAATTCTGACACCAACTGTGTATATATATATATATATATATATATATATATATATATATATATATATATATATATATATATATATATATATATATATATATATATATATATATATATATATACAGTTGATGTCAGAATTATTAGCCCCCCTTTAATTTTCCTTTTTTTATATATTTCCCAAATGATTTGAAACAGGGCAATAGCATTTCCACAGTATGTCTGATAATATTTTTTCTATGGAGAAAGTGTTATTTGTTTTATTTCGGCAAGAAAAAAAGCAATTTTAATTTTTTTAAAAGCCATTTTAAAGTCAAAATTATTCGCCCCTTTAAGCTATATTCTTTTAGATAATCTATAGAACAAACCATTGTTATAATATTAATATTAATATAATAATATAATAACTTGCCTAATTACCCTAACCTGCTTAGTTAACCTAATTAACCTAGTTAAACTTTTAAATTGTCCTTTAAGCTAAATACTAGTGTCTTGAAAAAAAAAAAAAAATAACAGAAATGAGGGACAAAAAATTAACAGGGGGGCTAATTTAGGACATAATATGGCCAAAAGTTTTTTTTTTACAGAGGAGAATTTAGCCATTTATTTTCAACTTCATAATTCAAAAAACTTTTTTTTTTTTTTTTTGCTAGAAATGAAATCTTGTATATGACTTATAAAATCTAGTTTTGAGAAAATCAGCTTTAAAAAATATGTATTGTAATTGATCTATAGGCAAAAAATGATCAAATGCGACAAAAGAAGCACTTAAACACTGTATATTTTGGATGATTATTTCCATTACACTCAGGGGATAAAAAGACAAATTTTACAGGTGAATAAAATAAAAAAAATTAAATTAAAATGTTTTTGCCTGTAATGTCTCACCTTTAGAAAAGAAAAGCAACACCTAATGTTGTTTAACAAACGCTGAATGGTGGGGAATAAGCTGGATTTTTTTCCTTACACACACCGGTGTAACTTGAGAGTGAATTTAGCCATAGATACAAGGACACTGGAAAGCAAACACTAGATTTTTGCTGAAAAGTTCAACTGGAATAAGAAATAAGAAATGTTTCTTCCTTTCTGTTGAACACAGAAGAAGATGTGTTGAGGAATGTGGAAAATGGGTAGCCACTGACATTTATAATAGCGAAACAAATATTATGGAATAGCAGTTTGCAGCAATTTTCAAAGTATTTTATTCTGTGTCCAAAAAAAGAAAGTACAAAAACAGACTTGGAATACCTGTCGAGACCTTGACATTTTATCACTATCCAATGATCCAGTTATCCAAGACTTTATACTTTATATTATATTTATTATATTATATTTATCAAATATATTTTATATTTTTAAAATTGTCAAAGTAAAATACAATTCCAAACTTTAAAAAACTCTAAATAAATACATATTTTTGGACGTTATCATTAAGTCAACAGAGTGAAAATTCAAAATGCATTACTTTCATGAAATGTTGGCAGATATTTTTGCTATTTTTTATGTTTTTTTTATCCACAATAGTTAAGAAAGTGATTCTAGCAAATGAAAGTTTTAATGTGGAACAGCTGGCAAAGTCATATCACTGCATTTATTTGGGATTCTGAGATTCTACGAAACCTTAAACGGCCAAATTCACCCCGGGCGCACACACACATAACACACAACACACAGAAAATCCAGTAGCCGTGTCTGAACAGTGGTGCAATATGGGGCAAATTAGAAGGCAAAGCCCTTGCCCGCCCCAGGCAGATCTTTCTGGAACTCAAGCGCCCCCCCCTCTCCCATCCGCAGCGGTCCGTCTGCCACCCCTTGTGCGCAGCGACAGGGTATTTGCACCGCTGAGGAGAATGTGAGCTAATGAAAGCAAAAGCCTGTGTTCACTAGAGTATAAAATTCACATTTGGCCAGTGCAGGCTGTGCAATCTGATATTATGAGGCTGTCCGACACACACACAGGCACATATACACACACACAGCAGCAAGGAAAAGAGCTAAAAAGACACGGAGAAAGACAAAAGGCGAATAATATTTGAAGGATTGTGTCCTGGGATTTCGGTACATGTTCTGTGGCTTCTGTGTTTTAGGAATTAAAAATATTTGGAGTTAAAAGAGATAACTTTTTGGAGATTGTCGTCCAATCAACATGAAATAATTAATTCGGAGGCGATTTAATTATCAGAAAGAAACGCTGAGTTTGTTTCAAGATGGCAGCCGTGCAGGACAACGTTGGCTCTGCTGAAGATACAGGCGAAATGAGGTATTGTGTGTCGCCATCTTGATTTTCCGTGTATATATATGTGTGTGTGTGTGTGTGTGTGTGTGTGTGTGCGTGTGTGTGTGTGTGTGTGTGTGTGTGTGTGTGTGTGTGTGTGTATGTGTGTGTGTGTGTGTGTGTGTGTGTTTTAGTGCCGCTTGTTTTGTCAGGTTAGAATCAGGGTCCAATGGTACACAGGGAAACAAGAAAAAAAAAAAACGAGGTCATTCAGAGGGTAACGAAGTGACATGCTAAACAGGAAGGAGCAGCATCCAATCTGAGTCTCGCACTGCAGACTACAACTCTGATTGGTTGCAGACGATCACAACACAAAATGCCGTCACTTGACAGGACTGTTTCACAATGATGCGGCAAACCTATAAAATGCTAAATATATGTGTAAGTTAAAAAAAATACTTCTCCTTAAATATCCAAAATAATAATATAATATTTATTTATAATATTAATACATCAATTGTATAATTTTGACATATTTAAAACCTTATTATGTATCTTTATAGGTCCACTGATACAAATAAATATATTTAAAAAAAATTCTAATATATAATATAATAAGGTAATATAATATAATACTATAATATAATATAATATAATATAATATAATATAATATAATATAATATAATATAATATAATATAATATAATTGTCATATTTAATATCTTATTACTTATTTTTATAGATGCACTGTGATACAAATAATATATTAATTGAATTTGTACTAATATAATAAAATATAATATAATATAATATAATATAATATAATATAATATAATATAATATAATATAATATAATATAATATAATATAATATAATTTTGTCATGTTTATTTTTGTCAAGCTCATTTATTACTATATATTTTGAAACATATACATTTGGATAATTTGTCCATAATTAATTCCACATTAATTACTTTCAAAGATTCACTATGATTTGAATTTTTAATTATTTATTTATTTATTTATTTTTTTGGCCTAAGTAATTTATTGGATAACAATGCAATACAATACAGTACAACATAACAACCATTATTTTCTTGACTAATATATTATTAAAATATTTGCTGTATTTATACTTTTGTATTTGATCATATTCAGTATCTTATAACTAATAATTAGATTAATATATGAAATAGCACAGATTCATTACATTATATGTCTGTCAAAAACAGAGAAGTAAAACAACGACTTTTTAAGGATAAATAGGTAAGCGTTCGTTGATGAACATGATGTCTTTTTTACAGGTCTTAGGGGCTGAGTGTCAGGACAATAGAAGTACTCTGGTTCGGTTCAAAAGTTCAGTTGCATTACAGGCGCATGACCTATTTTCCATGCTGAAAGTTTGGCATCAATCTTCCTCATTCTGCACCCTCCGCTCAATTCACTGCAACTGCACTAATCACAGTAAACTAGGCCATCAGTGACCACGCCTGCGTCACCCACCGCATTTCTGCACTATCAGACCCATTCTGTTCATTAATATTATATAGTCACGCTTTTAATGATTTGCATTAAATCATATTACCATGGCATAATAACATAATTTTTGTAAAAAAAAAAAAAAAAAAAAGCAGCATGTTTCAAATATAAATATGTGTGTATCAGAGTGGATCAAATCCATAAAAAAGAAACCATCATCAACCATGGTGAAGTTATATATTATATTAAATTCATATCATTAAACTTAATATAACTTTCTACATTTATTTATTTACTTACTAATTTAATTTAATTTAATTATTATTTTTTTTTTTTTATTAAAAGACAAACTTTTTAATAACTAAAAGCAACTTTCAAATGCAGATAAAAAAAATAAAAATCCCCCGACTTTTTCACGACCTGCAGTGGAGATCCTGATGAATGTTTAGTAATGATGTGGCTTTTCCATATCAGTTCAGAAGCATCAAAAGGACTCATCCTGCATTACTCACATCAGACAAGACTGATCAATGCCAGGATCAAAGGTTAAAAAAGCCTGACCAATCAGATGACTTATAGCGACTTGACTTTTTTTTTATGAGACCTAAATGAGACGGTGGTCTGGGTGAATCAGTAGGGCATTCATGAGAAGTCAGCTTGCAATTACCATCATGAAACAGCAGAAATTACAGCCATACCTTTATGATTGCAGACCAGCGGTTTAAACCTCATATCAATACTACTGTTCGGATCTGGTTTCAGGGTCACACAAACACTTATACACACACTCTCATCATACAGTGTACTCCATAAATATTTACAACATTGAAATTAACAAATAACGCAAAAAAAAAAAGGGAAAACATGAATATTTAAACAAATAAACGAATGAATGAACGAACAGACGGAGAGACGGATGAATGAATGAACGCATGATCGATCGAATGAATGAACGAACAAATGAACGAATGAACAGGTGTGCCAGAGTTATTGGCACCTCTATGAATTTATATGAGAACATTTTTAAGCATACTTGTATAGTTATTATTATTATTTTTTTACATTTTTAATCCATCTGTGTGACGAGGAAACTAAATTGTTCAATTTTGAACTAAAATTATATGGTGTATTTATATATTATACATCACAATGGATAAAACCAAAACATCTTTTAGTTTCACAAAATGGCTTTAAGGAAAGTGTAGAAACACTGAAAATACTCATTTCCTCCAGTCAGCAATGGAATGAATAGTTTTCCCAGTATTAGGCTGCAACCTCTCATAAATAAAAGTACTAAGCCAAATGAAAAGGAAAGAATAGTGTTAGGAATTGGCTTGGAAAAGGATGTGTGACTGTTAGAAGGATGGTTTGAGGGTCCAAAAACATACATATAAGTAAATTAAATTAATAAATAAATTTCGACAAATTACAGCTAAAAAATTGGAGAATTAATTTTGGTCTTACACAAAAAAATAATAATAATAATAAAAAGATTTTGATGCTTGTTCAAACTACTTACTCAAGTTAAGCTAAAACAACACAATTTTTGAAATTGTGTGGAACCCATGCAATTTTTTTTCCAGTGTAGAGAGTCAAAAAGTCTCTTTTCGACTACAAATTTGATGTCACCTTTAACAAAACAACTGGTTTTAATGTAACTGAATCATCTTTTTTTTATTCTTTTGTAACTGAATGAAGATTTTTGTTCATGAGTTTTCTTTTTTATTTTTTTGACTTTTTTTTACTGAATTGTTTTTTTTTTATGTTCAATCCGCTTACATTTATAAAAACTAACAGACTGACTTAATTCCTTCTTGTTGTTCCAACATTACAGTACTTATATTTACCAGTATTAGTGCACTGAAAAGCACACACACTTGAGGAGAGTTTTTCAGTAAGTTCCTCCATATCTAGGTCAGCATCGCATGAGTCCGTTGAGGAGCGTAATTACAGGCCAAAAGCTGGGCTGAACATTTCTGTGTCGTTCTCTGTGTCTCGTAGCCTGCAGTGGGGAGCGATGGTGCCGCACTCTTTATGTAACGGGGTGAAAGACGGGCAAGTGTGTGCCTCAGGTGGGCACAGTTCGCTTGAGCGGCTCGCATCACTCGCTCTGACCGACTGTTCCTCACCATAATGCTTGCCTGACCCATTTGCATGAACAACACAAGCTTTAGAACCAAGTCGAGCATTTTCAAAAGAATTCGATTATTTAAACCATTACACTATTTAGATGTATTATTAACAATACAATTATTATAGATTTATAAAATAACAAGACAAGTTTTTTATTACCCCTGATGATGGCTGTATCTACTTTTTAAACAATAATGCATTTTGTTGTAAATAAAGCAGAATTGATTATGAGGACTACAAATTTGTGATTGTAAAAATGTGTCAATTTAATTGAAATTCAAAAAAGGAAACACATGTATGTTCTAAGTAAAACTGTTATGAACACACTGTTATTGAAGATCATTTTTAAAAGGAACTATTTAAGATTTGTTTTCTACTCTACAGCGTGACAGTGTGTTTGATTAAGGGTGTTTTATTTGTCTTTTCTGTCTAAGTATTTGTGAAATTTAGCAGCTTCTGAATGAAAAATAATTCAACACAGCTAATTTTGATTCTTGAAATGTTCTTATGGAATATATATATATATTTTTTTATAACAGTGCAATGATTTTATAAATACAATACTTATAATGATACATTACCAAACTTGTTACTAAAATTGCAGCAAGTTAGTGTGCTACTGGCTATTTCCTATTATTTATTAAAATTTTCTAGAAACTTCTGAAAATAATTTTCTATATCACATCATATGTTTAAATTATATATAACCAAAATGTTATATATATAACATTTTTAAAAATAAATATAAATGTTAAAATTTATTGTTAAAACTTATTTGTAATGTTAAAAAAATTACATTTATTTTTTGTTTTGTTTTAAAAGATTGATCTGTTTTGGGCCAATTACATTAATCGGATTTGTAAATTTATAACTAACAATACTTATACTAATAAATAAATAATGTTTAATACAGTCTTATCTTGCCAATTCTTTGCAATTATTGGTTCTCAATATCTCATTATTTTAATAAAAATATATATTCTAAATACTTTTGTGTGTTCTATTCTATTCTATCTTTACTTACTTTAACTTATTTATACACAAAATATGTACAATATGTACAATATTTTATAGGTTGTTAAAAAAAATATATATATCATTATGATATAATGATGATTTATGAACCAGGGCATTTATAAACAACAAATAATAAAACATGCCAATATGAATAAAAAAAGAAAACATTGTGCATTAAAAAGCATTAAGTTAAAAAGAAATCCAAATCAATATGTGTACATCATACTAAATATTGTATCATGTATATCAATAATAATATGCTCATGTTAAAAATAAATCATTGTAAATCTCAGCATAACAAACTTGGTAAACACACTCATATTTAGACTGACTTCAGTGCTAAATTTAAATGCAAAAAAAGAAGCAAATGTCAAATTACACACGTCTGGGTCTCGGTTGCTTGTGGTCAGCCTGTGAACATGTCGATCGACAATAGAAGCGTTATTATGCGGCGTAACTCGCTATTTTACATATTTTCCCCTCGTCTCTGATTTCATATGATTGCCTATGATGACAGTAAAAGAGTGTGTGCTCTCTGCTGCTCAAGAGCCTGCACTTTTGATGGTGGCTTGATTTTCGGAAATGGAATGAAATGCTGATTGCTGAATCATTTCCATTGTTTATTTTAAATCTCTCAATCGTGCACTTAAAAATAAGGAGGGACAGACAGAAGCAAGTGTGCGTGAGATGTTCATGCTTACTTATCTACTTAGTACATCGTTTGTTTGGTTTTGAATAACCATATTTCTGGACACAATTTTAGCTGTTTTGCTTTGTGTAAAAATATATATAATGTGACTAAATTCAGGCTACTATGAGTGAACTTTGTTTGTTAGAAGCCCATTTCAACAGTTTGTGTTATGTAATAAACCATTTAAACTTTCTCTGAAGTAAATTTTTGCTTTGGACAGATGGTCAGCGGTCTTAGAACTAGCCAAAATGTACTTGTTGGATGCGAGGGGTCAACAGGTGCACAACAACAAATGTCTTTTCATGTTTGTCACACATCTCCGTCCCGAGAGAGCCGTGTGGGTCAAAACAGCACAGACACAATCCAACGCTTACAGGCAGATCATTTAGAAAACATTATTTTTTTATGAATGTTAACATATTATCAGTAATTATGCAAATTCTGAAATTAAATGCTAGTCTGTTGGGCCAAAAAGAAGAGTAGAACAGTTTCCAGAAATAGATTACACAATTTATTAACCTTTAATTAGGAATTAGTTAATGTTAGTTGCTCACTTTATAATAATGGTTTATTAGTTAACGTTAGTTAATGTTTTTACTAACATGAACAAATAATTAGTAATACATTTATTACGGTATTTTCCCATCTTTGTTAATGTTAGTTAATGTTATTTAAGTTAAAAAATGTTAGTTCATGTTAACTCAGTGCATTAACTAATGTTAAAAAGCACACATTTTGATTTTAATAATGCATTAATAAATGTTGAATTATGATTAATAAATGTTTTACAAGGTTACTCATGCTTTAAATGCTTTAACTAACATTAACTAATGGACCATTATTTTAAAGTTTATCTTCATTTATATATGAAGAGTTTAGTTGCAAAAACCGCAACTGAAAGCGTCTGAAATTTCCATAGAAAATGAACTTTTTTTCTCAGCCTGCTTTGTTTATGTTAAGTTATTTCACTTTAAAGATCAGGAAAAGGAGTTATTCTTTGCCACAAAAATGGTATAACCGAACACACACACACAGACGGCATTTATAGGTATATCAATATATATATATACACACACACACAATTTTAGTTTTAAAAAATGCTGAATTTAAGACCAGCAATACAGCAATAATAAAAAATTATTAATTTTCGTGTTCTTGCTAAACTTTAAATAGGAAGAAATAAATAAACTTAATATCAGTAAATTATGCTTAAATATTATACTGTAACACAAGATACGTTAACTAACAGTTTCTGTATTTTGTGATTTACAGAGTTTAACACAGTTCTATTTTTATTTACAGATATGGTACATTGGTTTCTGCTCTTTTGACTTTTAATATTAAAAATTCAACTCTGCCTTTTAACAATGAGACTTTTTTAACATTTTAGTAGCTTGAAACAATATATTGTTTAAAAATAAATAATATAATTAGTAATAAAACCAGATTTCTGTCATTTATAACATCAATACAGACAATGTATCACTTGAAACTAATCAAAATGTAAATAAAAGTCACTTTTTTCAAACTAAAAACTCAGTCTCATTTCATTTGAAACAACATACAATAAGAAAGCAGTTATTTAAAATGTAAACAAATATTTAACACTTTTTTACATTTAATAAATGCTGACTTGATGAACAGAATAATTTTCTTAAAAAAACAAAACAAAACAAAAAAAATGACCCTAAACTTTTGACCGGTAGTGTATATATAGACAAATGTTGCATTTTAGTGTTTCTTTTGCAATTTAGCAATTATCATTTTTAGAATTTTCAAACAAACAACCTATTTCTCCAACCTAATTACACAAATGTGTGATTCCAGAAATGCACACTGAAAGTATAACTAAGACACTATAAAATAAAGCATAGCTGAAAAGAAAATTCAAGCACATTAACCAAAAACTAAATACAATTTACATTGAAAAAGTTTAACATTAAATAAAGTACTTTGTAAGTTAACTGTTTTCATCCAAATAAAAAACATTACTTCATATTCCAGAATCATCCTAAACAAAACATTTTCACCAATGGTTAAAGTTACACTTTAAAATGTACTGTAACCTAATCCTAAAGAAATGTAATTGCAAGTAAAATGCAAAAGAAAATAAATCCTGCTCTAGCAGCTAACCTAACGTACCGCGGGCCACATGTAAGTATTAAATCCACATGATTTTGGCAGAACAAACATTAGTAAACACAGAAAAGATTCATGTCAGACACAAATCGAATTCAAGCAAAGCAGCAGGTCTCAAGGCCGCGGTTATTGAAGGCATTTGTCTGCTGAATGTGTTTGCTGTGACGCGTGTGCTAAATTCTGAGATCGTACAGTAGACGGCACACTCACTCCACATTAGCAGAGGAGATTTCACATGACCAACACACACACACACTGACCGAGAAATGACCACCCCGAATCCATCATTGTGTATTCAGTTCACACACATAAACCCCCTTCTGTTGTTTGACTTCTTGCTTTTGGATCTATTTTATCCAGCTAACCAACATTTAGCCATGATCTTCTGTGCAGCTGAATGCTGACACACTTTTAGTACCATTGGTATATAAGATCAAAGATGGCCATATAAATAATGCATCATTTTTTTTTTACCTTTTCATCTTTTTCTCAAAATCTGACAAAAAAAAGTTTGTTTTTGTATAAAAGTCAAAACTCATCTCTTGCAACCCTTTCAAACATGAAGGTGATGAAGGTGATGTCAGATCGTAGATTTGGAGAATTTCTGACTTTCTGAATTTCAAATATACTTACAAACTGAAAATCTCCAGCTGTGATTCTTGGATGTTATTTTGGACACTCCAATATTCCTCTTAACAGTGATACAGACACTTTTGGAGAGCAATTTTATATACACTATCGGTCACAAGTTTTAAAATAAGCTTCTTCTGCTCACCAAGGCTGCATTTATTTGATCAAAAATATAGTACAAATTGAAAATTGTGTAAATGCACTATAATGTTCAAAAATAGTTTATAATTTAATTTAATAACTTTTTCCAGTGATTTTAAAGATGGATTTTCAGCTTCATTACTCCAGTCTAGAGTCACCTGATCCTTCAGAAATCATTCTGTAATTATTATTATTACTGTTATTTTTATCATTCTTAATATTATTGTTATCAATTGTAATAGTAATAAAAGCAATAATATCGGGATGAATACATTTATTTGAAACTACAAACAATAAGAAAGCAGTTTTTTTTATTTAAATAAATATTTAACAATTTTCACAATTTTAAATGTTTTTTACATTTAATAAATGTCGCCTTAATTAACAGAATCATTTCTGAAAAAAATCAACAAAAAAAAAATCTATATATTTATATTCGTGCCTAACAGCTAAATTGCTTAATTAAAACTAATTTAATAACAAAAGCAAATGAAAGTTCAATAAAAAACACATATACAAAATAATAATAATAATAATAATAATAATAATAATCAAGTCAATTAAAAATTCAGTCAATTAAATGGTCTATGCACGTATGCAAGCAAAGTCAATGTGATGTATTCCATATTTCCAAATTTTATACTTTTTTGCATGAACAATTTTTGACATTTTATTATTTCTATATTTTTTTCTCCTGTTTTTAAATACAAAAACATGTTTTTATATTTTTTTAAAACATAAAACTACAAAGCCACATTGATGTGGTTTGCTGGGTTTTTGGATTTCAATTCCAACAATCTTGTTAAAAGTGAATCAAAAATAAAAACATTTTCCATGTTGCTTGCCTAATATATTGTGGAGCTCAACCATTTTGCTTTGAATCACGACTCTGTTATTTCGCTTTATCCATGATGAATGACTGAGTGACTTTGGCCTTTGTGTTTCCTCATACTTACAGTCCAATAAAACAAGTTCATGGTTGAACAATTTCCTCTTTCTAGTCACCCAGGTGAACTAAAAATGTTGAATATCAATAGGAATACTTTTGCTCATATTCAGCCTATAATTGTGGTGCACTGCTATTTAACCAAAGATGTTTACATTTTTTTATTAGTTTATTATTATTTTTTTAAATAAAACTTTGCTGGTTGTAATAATTGCAGTAAGCTCTATATGAAAGCTATTTTAAGTTCATACTGTATATTGAGAAACAATCTACATTTCCGTTTATTTAATGTTTTTATTTATCTTTATTATTAATTTATCTTTACAAAGGGGTCGGATATGCGCGGAGGGCAATATATATATATATATATATATATATATATATATATATATATATATATATATATATATATATATTAGGGATGTGCGGAGCAGCCGGTATTTGTATTTGTATTTGTATTTGTTGAGGGGGGAAAAGTATTTGTATTTGTATTTGTATTCGAGTAAAATTCAAAATGGCGCAGAAAAATATATTTTTTCTATTACACTTCTAATTTACGTTATAGTGAAAGTATTGTTTAATTATACCCATTATATAAATTATAGATATGCAATATTGGCTGTTGTTTTTGAACATGTGATAAGAAATGCCATTGAAAAGAAAATAACATAGAAGCCATTATCTCATCCATGGTTAAACCAACAACTAATAAAATACCATTGTGAATATTATGAACCCCACCACCGTTCTTGTTGAAGGACACTGAATAGACAGAATAAAAACAAATAATACTTTAAAAAACTGTTCTTCTTCTGAAAGAACTTTTTTCCAATGGACAGAATTCCAAAAATAAGCTAAATAAATCTAAATAAAACCCTGCCTGGGAGATCTGGCAGAACAAAAGTATTCTATATAAAACTAAAAGATGCAGCCTTGCTATTATCATCTGCCAGCCACAAAAAAGACACAAAGTTTGTTTGTTTGTTTATTTAGAGATATCTGCAAATATTTTTCAATGGAAGTCAATGGAGGAATATGACTAGTCAGTCATAATATATTTGCAGATATTTCCAATCTGAATTATAATTATGACAAGTCAAAATATAATTAGAGATATCTCTAAATATATTTATGGATAGTCTCAACAAGGTTTAAATGCTAAAACGGCTTGCCATACGCACAGTGGCACCGTGGAGATTTCTCTAGTTATATCGTTTCAGTCGTTTGTTATGCAGTGACATGCAGTCAAATATTTCGCCAAACAGTCCTTAGGGATGCGGTGACACGCAGTCAGATATTTTACCGGACAGATCCGCCACTTTTGGCGCGCATAAACAATCATAAAGCTCTCGTGCTGCAGGAATGAGGAGGTCTGCTGAAGGCGCGCAGCTGACGTGCAGTGAGGAGTTTGCGTCTTTAATAAACTACGGCAGTTTGCGATCACTGAACAGTAAGAATGATTAATAAATCCATATGAAACAGTCCCTTAACAGTCACGTCTCGCTTTCAGTTTCGGGCTTTGGCGCGTTTTGCACTGAGCGTGTGTCTCTCTCTCTCTCTCTCTCTCTCTCTCTCTCTCTCTCTCTCTCTCTCTCACTCACTCACTCACTCACTCATGCGGGCATGCACTGTGGTCTCATGAGGAAACGCTGCTTTTTGATATAGTGTTTTTCTTGCTCCCGAATACAAATCATTTTTCAAGTATTTGTTCGAATCAAGTATTCGTAAAAACACGCTATTCGTGCCTTTCCGAATACCGTATTCGGGTTCGGCTCCACCCTTAATATATATATATATATATATATATATATATATATATATATATATATATATATACATAGGATGTGTATGTATCGGAGTAGTTTCTTTTTTTCTTTCTTTCAGTGTGTGTTGTATCGGCGTGTGTGTGTGTGTGTGAATATTTGTATTTAGAGGAGGAAAGCCGGGTTTGCCTTCACAATAGTGCTTTGAATCAATTTGTGCCATCGGCTGGATCGTTACTGAAATAACAGTCTTGTTGATGGAGATGTATTTAGTTTAGTCAGTGATGCACGACATGCTTTATTGAACTACCTGGCAGTCTAATCAAAACCAAATTATTTTCATATCATAAGCACAGGGGCTACTGGAGACAATGGGGCCAGTAATTCTTCATGGGCTATTTGTTTAAATCGTTTATCAAGAGAGTCGAAACGTATTTAGCGATTTCTGAATATAAATTAATTGTGTCATTCGATGTGAATGTTGGCTGTTTGTTTAATGAATCGTTTGATGAATAAATTAATTTAAATGTTAAAACGCAAGGTCTGTGTTTACATGAAAAGCAAGGTTTTAGGTTGAATTTTGTAAAAATAAATATAGGAAAGCATAATATTTGTATTTGTAGTTTTTTGTGACTGATCAAAGTTGTCTTTTTTCTTCACCTTTTATAGTAGCTTATTTATTTTTGATATTTAGTGTAGCAAATGTTGTTTCTTGATTAAAATGGTCATAAAATCTCCATGCATTATAATTCTAATAATATAATATAATATAATATAATATAATATAATATAATATAATATAATATAATATAATATTTAAAACGTATCACAAAACAGGAACACTTGAATCAACTCATGAATAATTTTATGCTGCATATAATTTTTTACTCTATTTTATTGCATTATTATTAATATTTAAAACATCTATCAACTTTCTAGTTAATTTATCAAATACTATTTTAAACATTTATATTCTAATATTGATGTTTAAAATTTGTATATAATATTTTAGGTTTTTAATTAAAACTCAAGACTACTATATATTAATGTTGCTAATGATGTATATAGAAAAGTTCTAAGACAGGAGCATTTTAATGAACTATTAAGTGGTACTGTAAGTTAACAAGCAACATTATACTGCATATAAACAGATCTTATTCTATTATATTATATTATTGAAGTTTAAAAATGTGTCAACTGTATCCAGCTAATGGATATACTTGTTATTTACTATATTATAGCATACTACTTTTTAAAATGTAATGGAAGTCTTCTAATATGGATGTCAAAAAATCTTCCAGTAACTTTATTAGTCTGTGAATTACTGAACTGTATATTATATTATATTATATTATATTATATTATATTATATTATATTATATTATATTATATTATATTATATTATATTATATTATACTGCATTGTATTGTATCGTATATCGTATTATAGATTTTATTATGCATTTTTTAACTCGCAGAGCTTAATGAGTGTGTATGCACGGCTGTGCATCTGGGTTGTGTGTGGGGTGAAACGTTCAGTGGAGCTACTGCCGTCTGTGTGTTTTAAAGTGTACTCGAGGTATTAACAACAGAGAGGAAACTGTCCTCATTCGCTCATGGCCTGCGCTTCGATTAACACATCACTGCACACCACAGTTAATATAAATGAACTGCTATAATAGTAAAATATATGCGCTTGCTATTTTCAGTAAACAACCTAATTCACTGTTTTTTCTGTTTTCGTTTCAGTCCACTTGCTTTTGCTTTAATATTTATAAATTTAACACAATATATTGATAGTGGCAAGTAACGCAGGCTTAATGATTCATTTCTGCTGTTAGTGTGTCTGATGTCTGAAGTAAACTAATAATCAAAACAGATGTGTTGTATGTGAGTTATTGCATTATACTAACTTTATTACGTTATTGCAAATACTAAAATACTAAGATACACAAAACAAATGTGAGACTTAAACATTTTCTTTCTTTCTTTCTTTCTTTCTTTCTTTCTTTCTTTCTTTCTTTCTTTCTTTCTTTCTTTCTTTCTTTCTTTCTTTCTTTCACCTTAAGCAAATTAATTAATTAATATTTGACATTTTAAAGCTGAAATGCTTTGGTGCTTGGCTATTGTTCATGGTGGACTTTTTCTGATGCGTGCTGACTATGACACATTTTCTTGTCTGAAATCATAATGAAAAAAAAAAACATGACTAAAAGAAATTTAGTCTATTTAATGTTGTAATTAAACAATTTAACCACAGATAAAAGGGTAACCATTAGGCACTGGAATGTAAACCAACATAAATATTAAACTTTAAATAAAAATTGGAATTTGAAATACATTTATATAACAGTAATTATTATTATTATTATTATTATTATTATTATTATTATTATTATTATTATTATTATTCCTTCGATGGGCAAAATGGAGCATGAGCACAGTTTGGGGCTGAAATGTAAGTGTTGCGGGCACTGCCATCTCGCACCAATCACAGGAGACACATGAACTCTCCATGAACCCGTCTGTCTAAACTCATAAAGCTGATAGCTCATTTTTTGGAAATTAATCAAGCTTTGGTAGTTAAACTCAGATGGTGTAATCTTTGCCCTAAATGTGCTATTGATGTTGTTGTTGTTTTAACAAAAAAAAAAAAAAAAAAAGCAGCTGCGTGCTGCAAATATATTTATATATATATATATATATATATATATATATATATATATATATATATATATATATATATATATATATATATAATTTTTTTTTGCTTCAGAGGTCACTGAGTGGATCAAAGGGAAAAACACAATGTGTAACAAAGTGAAGTGTATTATAAAACACTCGTCTAATATAATAAATATATTATAATACATATATTATAATAAATATATTATAATAAATATAATATAATATAATATAATATAATATAATATAATATAATATAATATAATATAATATATAACTTAGAGAGTTGCATAACATAGGCAAATAATATGTTAATAACTGGTTTAATATTTTCTACTACCATTAAAAATATGTATATCATGGGATATTTTATGGGATATTTATCAAGCAACTAGTCATCTGGTTAAATATCTCTAATTCTGCTACTCAAAAGTATCAACAAATAATTATTTAATTTAAGTTTGAATGTATTGTCTTTATTTGTACTCTAATATATAAACAAAATATATTCCTCACACAATCACAATTAAATACACACACTATAATAGCCTAAATTAAAAACAATATCACCGTGCATGAACTCTTAAGAACATTCATCTGCAACCTTTTTAAATAACAGCTTAAACACAATAATGACCATTAAAACTGGATATTACACAAGCGAGCACGTCTGACCATTTCTGACAGCATTTGAACACACAAACTCTTTTTAACTGGAGCCTCACGGTCACTGGTCATGTTCTCCTCCAGGAACGCAGGTGGGGTTAAAATGGGGTCGTCGTGTCTCTATTCATTCAGTTTTCTCTTCGTATTCATCTACGGAAAAGCAATCAAATCCTAACACAAATCTCTCCTAAATAACTGACCGACTTTTAGGGGGGTTCAAAAAGAGGCCACGTTAATGCTGACAATGTCGGTTCGCTACAACAGCTTAGTTTCCTCGTCCTGCTTTTATTTTTCCCTCGGCAAGTCGTGCCTGTGCCCTGCTGTTGAACCTGCACATCTCTGACCGATGGGCATTTCTGTCGCTTTAAAACAGCAGTGGCTGATGAGGGCAAATGCCAGCAGCTTAACCTTGGCAGAGCCCATGCCAACTCTATAATATCCACACAAAACTTTAGCAGAATTACTTTTTTATTGCTGAAAAGAAAAGAGATGAAGGAAAAAAAAAAAAAAAAAAAGAAGCATTATACACATGTATTTCATATGCATTACATATCATTTACATTAAATAAAATTAAAAACTGGAGAAATTAAATAAGCATGACACAGAAACCAAACAGATTAGATATCTTATTTTACTGCTCAGACCAAATTAAACATATACAAGCAATTTTATATACAGTAAATCATATTAAATGCCAGTAAAAACCAGAATGTGTGAAACTTCCGATTACAAATAAAAAAGTCAACTTACTGTATATTCCTCTGAACATATAACTCCTAAATCTATTTAGAAAGTAACGACATATTATTGTAAATTATTTAAAATTCCATAACCTCCTATTTCATATATAATTTTATACATAGTATTTAAATAGACCATGAAACAGACTATAGACTAGATATAACGTTTCTATTTTAACTGCGTTTATTTTACACTAGAAAAAAAAAATGATTCATTGGATTTACTTTTTTTTTAAGTTAAGTGGTTGCAAATAATTTAAACTAGCTGAATTTAAACAAACAATTTAAGTTGAACATTACTAAATTTAATTTGTTTAAATTCAGCCCATGTGAATTGTTTGAAACCACTTACCCCCCAAAAAATAGTAAATACCACACCTTAAAAAATGTAAGGTTCCACACAATTAATTAATGTTGTCCCAACACAAATCGATTAAGTACTTTTAACATATTTATGTGGATTAAAAAAAAAATTAAGTTGTCCCAATAAAATCTCAAAAATTGGGTTTTTTCACATAATTTTAATTAAAAAATAAATTTTTTGAGTGTATGAATCTTTTTTTTTTTATTGTAGCTGCCTTTCCTTACCAACATTTTCATAAGTACAGTGACTAAAACTAAATCCATTTGTCAATTCAAATAATATAGAAATTATACTTACATACACTACAAACATAGTAATACATTTAAAAAATGCTAAAACTTTCAAATGAAATTTTTAAAATATTTACCAAATTATGTTTAACAGAGCAAAAAAAATTCACAGTATGTCTGATAATATTTTTTTCTTCTGGAGAAAGTCTTATTTGTTTTATTTTGACTAGAAAAAAAAAAAACAGTTTTTAACTTTTTAAAAAACATTTTAGGGACAAAATTATTAGCCCCTTTAATCTAATTTCTTTTTCGACAGTCTACAAAACAAACCATCATTATACAATAACTGCCTAATTACACTATCTTGCCCAGTAAACCTAATTAATCTAGTTAAGTATTTAAAAGTCACTTACAGTAAGGCTGTATAAAAAGTCACGTCTTGAAAAATATCTAGTAAAATATTATTTACTGTCATCATGGCAAAGATATAATAAATTAGTTATTAGAAATGAGTTATTAAAACTATTATGTTTAGAAATGTGCTGAAAAAAATCTTCTCTCCGTTAAACAGAAATTGAAAAAAAAAAAAAAAAAAAAACAGGGGTCTAATATTTCAGGGGGGCTAATAATTCTGACTTCAACTGTACATCCTACTAAATGCAAAGTTCACACTTTTTTGAACATAAAATACAAGTCAAAAAATGAATACATATAACAAATATTTGTGTGATAAATATTTTTACTAAATCCATTATACTGTATGGCAATTATAAATTGCTATAAAATAAAGTTCATTATATTAAAAAAAAAAAAAAAAAAATAGCATTCATTATCCTGTAAAACGATGTTGACATGACCTCCAAACAGAAAAATGCTGATATTTCAGATTTGTATTGTTTTATTTAAATAATATCACATGGCGTGACTTTTTTATGCTCTTGCTCTCGATTTTTGAAATATTGAAAAAGAAGATGATGCGGGTTACAGAGCTCGTCATGGACATTTAATCAGGACTACATACTCTGACATGAAGGTTGATTGCTGTGCAAGCGGAGGGCAGTATTGTGTACGTGTGTGTGTGTGTGTGTGTGTGGGTGGGTGTGTGTAAGCAGCATGGTAATAATCTCATAGCTGCATCATCTGCCAGGGCCTTTTAGATCCATTTCCCTTCGGCCTGGAATAGCAACAGGGCAACAGCTGGTGTAGATGAACACAGACGGGGAGTGGGGGTGTTCCAGTTTTTTTTTTTCTTCTTTTCTTTTCCTACCCCTTCGAATTAATCCTGACATTCTGACCCTTGCCTAAATTCTTGGTCCCATGTTGTGGTCTGCGGCTGGGATTGAGACGCATGAAATTACAACAAGAAAGCGGGATAATGCGGCCCGTGCCAATCAACTTCTACCCCCAAAAACACGCGGTCAATCTGAATTGTCCCAAACTCTTCTGACAGGAGAAGTTCAAAGTTCATACCGTACAAAATGTGTGCCTTTTTGGTAATAAAGTAAAGGCGCAATCAAGGGATTGCAAATAGGTTTAAAATGACTGTGGTAAAGATACTCAATAAGACAAAGTGAAGTTTCGTGCAGAAATACAACCACAGAAAACTGAAAATAGTTTATTTATTTTTTATTTTTTTTTATGTCTCAACCTATAGATTTTTATTTGAAATTTTAAATAGAGAATTCAGACTATACGCTGGAATTTTCAGGTTTGATAAAACTTTTGCTGCATTGTTTTACCAAGCTGATTATTATTACACTGTAAAACCTACCCAAAAGTTACCTTTATTGAATGAAATGAGTGTACTGTAGTTAACTTAAAATTTACTGAAAGTTAATTCAACTCATTTGAAAAGAGTTTTGAACTCAGTGTTGAAGGTAATGACTTAAGAGTTAAATACCTCCTTACTTCAACATACAGTAAATGGAGTAAGTTCACAGTACTCATATACATTTTGCATTTATTTTTTATTTTTTTCAATCAAATGGTTTTAGCAATCGGTTTCCTCAAATGGTTTTCCTAACTTTTTGGGTTTTACAGTACTCAGTTGGTTTGAGTATTCTTTATTCGGCTTTACTGTGTTCAAATTGCTTCATTTACTCAAATGGATTAAGTTCACAGTACTCATTAGGATTAGTTTTTGAACTTAAATGGTTTATTGCAATTGGTTTCCCTCAAATGGTTTGAGTTACTTTAACTTTTTGGGTTTTACAGTGTAAAGTTAAACATCTAAATAAAATGTTTGTTAATCAATTAATTATTGAAATAATAAAAAACACATTTCAGCCAAAGTGAGCAAAAATGTGTTTTTTTTTTTTTCAAGTTTTAAGAATATGTAAAGAGACATGTTAAAATGCAATGCAAATAACACAATTTAAAGCATTTATGTAAAAATATATTTTAAAAACTACAATTGAAATTAGACTTTTTTTCACATATTTCTCAAATGATGTTTAACACAGCAAGGAAATTTTCAAAAGTATGTCTGATAATATTTTTTTCTTTTGAAGAAAGTCTTATTTGTTTTATTTCAGCTAAAATAAAAGCAGTTTTAATTTAATTTTATTTTTTAGGGTAAATTTTTATAGCAGCTTTTATATTTTTTAGATTTTTCTACAGAGCAAACCATCATTATACAATAACTCACCTAATTAACCTAACATGCCTAGTAAGCCTAATTAACCTGGTTAGGCCTTTAAATGTCACTTTAAGCTGTATAGAAGTGTCTTAAAAATATCAAGTAAAATATTATTTACTGTCATAATGGCATAGATAAAAGAAATCAGTTATTAAAAATTAGTTATAAAAACTATTTAGAACTGTTTAGAAATGTGCTGAAAAAAATCTTCACTCTATTAAACAGAAATTGAGGAAAAAATAAGCAGGGGGGGAATAATTCACTGGGGGCTAATAAATCTGACTTCATTTTATATACATCCATTTTATGTTAAATCCAGCTAAAGTCTTTAATACTGTATTTAAAATAGCATTTGTGGGAGAAAAAAATCAAGAAAGGGAAAATTGTTGATAATTCATTGTCATTTACCATAAAATATTTATGTGTGTAAAATGAGTGTTTTCTCTAAATTATTAAATTGCATTAAATATTAGATTTTATTATAGTTTATTATTTTCCCAGAGATGGGTTGCGGCTGGAAGGGCATCCGCTGCGTAAAAAAAACGTGCTGGATAAGTTGGCGGTTCATTCCGCTGTGGCGACCCCAGATTAATAAAGGGACTAAGCCGACAAGAAAATTAATGAATGAATGAATAGTTTATTATCTAAAAACTTCAAATAAAATGCAATCACTAGTGACATGCCATCAAAATTATATCAATATGTCAGGATATAGTATAATATAATAAGTGATATTGCCTGCATTTTTATCAAAAACCTTTATTCTGAATGCTAGACTGGCTCTTGAGACCCTGCTGTTCAGATAAGCTGTGTTTTATTGTAACCCTGAACATATCCTTATTGAAGACCTCCTGTTACACTTTTAATTAGAAAATTGAAGAATGTCACGGGGACTTGAGTGCATGGCTCTTAATGATCGGTCTGGATTAGCTGTCATTAAAGGATAAAATAGATATTAACCGCTCAAGACTCTAATCCACAAAAAACAGCGCTGGTCTTCCAGGCATTTCAAAACCAGCAAAACAAATGCGTCAAGCACATCACAGTTCTATTTCTAACAAATGAAAAAGAAATATGTCATCATTTAGGGTATATTTAATATAAGGTGACACACAATTCCAATGTTTTACCTCGAGGAAACTTTACAAATCACATTTGAGTGGAATAACATATTTTCAATCAACAAATGACGATATTTGTTAGTGTGGGGATCTAATGGCCTAAAAGACACACTTGTGCTGCATTCTAATTCGCATACTTATACTACGCCCTAAAGGTATGTACCTTTTTTTGTGAAGGAAAAATATATACTTTTGAGTGTTTAACAGAAGAGCATGCAAGATTTGGGACATACTACTTCCTTGTTAAGAGATTGCTGTGTTGCTTAGTTATGAGCCCTGTCAATCATCAACACATCATCCACTTTTCTGTTATATCTAATTTCCTACCTTATTGGAGAAGCAGAATAATCTCCTATTCACGAGTCTTTCACAAAAAGAGAAATCTCCTCAGGTGTTTGGATAAAGTATTTTACTTTTTGTCAGTTTAGTTGCTAATTCGTACGAGTTCTGTGGATTTTAAAAAGGAGGCATGGCAGCCAGCCCCACCCCTAACCCCAACTGTCATTGGGTGATGAGGAAATCGTATTCAATTGTACGAATTAGCCACTAAATCAAAAAGTTACGAATTGCCATGAGATTGCGTTGTTCCATCATGTTTGTAGTTTATTTACCCTTTTCACCTGCGTTTGTAGTTCTAATCAAATTCACGTCCAACATGCAATGTAATGTGTGCAATTGCAGTGGTTAGATTATGGACAGTTCTACACTTAAATCTTTGGTAACACTTTATTTTAATGGTGTATTAGTATTAGTAGACTGTCTGCTTAATATCTGTTAATACTGCCTCTTTAACAGACATTTAACTGACTATTAGAAACTTTGCAAGTGTATTTCAACTTACACTAACCCCAACCCCAACCTAACAGTCTACTTATAATCTATTGAAAATTATTTGGCGTATAGATGCAATGTAGCATAATTCAACAAACGGACCATCAAAATAAAGTGTGACCAAATTTTTTTAACCGGAAACAAAAAACCATTCAGGAACCTTTAACATACTCTTTTCAACATATTATGGTTTGGGACATACTAATTCTATTTTCAAATACTATTTAGGACAAATAGCAGCTGGGACGGAGCATTGGACTTTTCAAGTGATCTCTATATATTGGTATATTTCATCATAGAGGTCGGTATTCCTCAATACAAACAGCTGTACTGATCTAATGCTTACACTTCAGGAATTATTTACCGAACAAAGTACCTCCTAACAAGAAAAAAAAAAAAGAAACACTCAAACTGCAAAAGTTTTCTGTTTTGCAAGTCCAGTTTTTTCATCTGTCAGACATTATTTTTAGAACGCTTTTATTTCTACCCATTATTTTCTCCATAATGTATAAAGTGTTGCTTGAAGCTTTTAACAGAGGTCTCAGCACTGTGACAAAAAAGACATTCAATGCATTTCCTTTTCGGCCATCGTGACTATCCCGAGCTTTTACCCACAAACAAGCAAATCCATTTACGGACAAACCGAATGGTTTATTTTATCTTTTCTCCTTTTTTTATTTATTTATTTTATTTTTTACCTCAGTGCACCACGAGCAAGCTTTGCTGATCGGACCATCTCAGAAAATCCGTCATGAATACTTAATACTCAAAAATGTTGCTCATGCGGCCATTTTCACGGTTCAAGAAACAGAGAAGTTAGCCGAGACTCGGTTTCACTATTTTTTCTTCATTTTCTCTTGAGATTCTGAACATATGTGGCAGCAAACAGCAGGTTCGCTTGTGTACGTATATCTGATTTGATTTCATTGCTCGGTTCACCATCAGGTCATCTATCAGCATGAGGACACTCGTGTTAAGTAATGCGCTGCGATATGAGTCAACAAATATAGGATTATGCTATTTGGTTTAACAGATAAGCTTGATTTCTTCAGATTAAAGAGCATTTTTAAAAGCCCTGTTAAGCATAAAGCGCTACAGACATTGATATGATTATGGCTGCATCTAGGCCATATGCAGTAAATTCAGCCCATCCGCATATACATACTTACATGACGAGCACAGTTGTTTTGCAAACCCCTGTTCAGAAAAAGAAGCCACAGCTGTGAACTAAAGTACCGCCTACGTCCATTAGGGGGAGTAAGAGGCACAGACAGATAAAATAAAGCAAGAGTCCAACAGAAATCAGAAAAGCTGCTGCACAAAGAGGGTGTTGTCTGGCGGAGACGTTAAACACCTTGGCCGGCGTCCTGTGGAGATAGAGAACTGCACAGTAAGAGGTCTTTAATAAGAGTAGATTAGTGATTTTGGCTTAGGATTGTGATACACTGTACACACACATACATAAAACAGGTGGACTCCACTCAAAATCTACACCTGTATTCTGAAGTCGAAGAGGTCAAGCACTGTCTAAGCACTTTCCGTGTCTGTACTGCATGGGTTTGATCGCTCGGATCCAAAGACGTCATTGGGTGGCTCCGAAATGTGATCGAAAAGGCTAAAGAGCTCCAAACTCCTGCGGATTCTCTCTGAGAAGCGCTTGACTTTTCTCTCTAGTTCATCTCCTTCCAAGCTTTCTCTATCTCAGCTTCGCTCCGGGACCGTAATACCACATCAATGCCTCAGCGGGGCTGTGGCACCAGGCGAATGTAAACAGAGAGGTCATCCCTGCTCTCTCGTGCTGTGCTCAGGTCTTTTTCTCATCCCTCCATCGCCTCGGCAAAGGTCTAGGCTTTCACACGGGACAAGCGAGGGATGAAGGTGAAGCATGACATCCCATTTGAGGTTTAATGAAAGAGAGGGAGGAGAAGAGAGGGAGTAAATGACTCAGGGATCTCAGTGGACGATTGCTGGAGATGCGGCAGTGCTCTAAAGAGAGGAGGCAGAGCTGTCATAAGACCCAAGAAAGAAAGGATGAATAGACCACAGCTGGAGAGACGCATGAATGAAAGGCATGAGAGAGGTGGGAAATAAAAGGATAAAAGTGTTTTTTTTTTCTTTTGTGAACCAACACATTCTCTCATAACGTTTCCACTAGAGCTGCATGATATTGGAAAAAAATCTGATACTGTGGTATTTAGTTTTCCTGGGATACACGTTGTGTTATGAATACAATTTCACCAGATGACTTAATAAACAGTATTTGGGAAAACATCCATCCATCTATCACAAACATCACAACAGCCAAGACAAAAGCAAAATAAACAGTGCTTTATGTTTTTTTTTTTCTTTCTTTTTATTTCTGGCGAGTGAAACAGCATTCAGGGACAGAAATTAAATAATTATAAGTAACATAACACTATAATCTTCATTTATGCATACATTTTCCTTCTGTGTAGTCTCTATTTTAAAGGTCGCCAGAGTGTGAATAATTCGCCAACTATCCCAGCATATGTTTTACGCAGAAGATGCCTTTTCAGCCACAACCCAGTACTGGGAAACACCCATTCACACTCATTCACACACACTCATACACTACTGCCAATTTCGTTTATTCAATTCACCTATAACACTTGTTTTTGGACTGCTGGGGAAATGAGAGCACCCGATGGAAACCCACGCCAACACTGGGAGAACATGTAAACTTCACACAGAAATGCTAACTGGCCGTGCTGGGACTCGAACCAGTGTCTTTCTTGCTGGGAGGCACATCGCTAACCACTGAGCCACCGTGCTGCCTATATTCTTCATCGTATACATAATTATATCAGTAAAATCAAAGTCCCTTTAATGTAGGTCATTTCACTCTGTTGCCATCTTTGAAACGCCTCTCGGGCAGTATGCTCGCGCTCGGTCTGAATGGGGAAACATCAAATTCTCTAAAACTGCTTGGCAAGCTTACGATTACATGTCATATTAGGAATCACTAATAAAATTAAACAACATCTGTCTCTTTAGGTTCTTTTCTTAAACATCCGAATCACACAAAATCTGCAAAAACTCACGTCTGGTCCGAGCCCTTCCCCCGGAGTGTTACATGTATCAGTCTATAGCAATCGATGATTGGCTACTGTATTAGAAGGCGGGCTTTTCATGCCAAATAGGTATTGGCTCCTGTTCTAGTGCGAGGGGCTTGATTTACCATATCGATCGTTATACGCTTGTACTGTCACAGGCCTTAAAAAGGTTCTAAAGGTATGGATTAACACCACAAATCTCACATGTTCTTAACTGCGGTGCACCACATAATGTGATGTAAAGTGTCATGACACCCCCCACTTTCGGTTTAAGTCTACCTCAGAATTTTTTTTCTAAAAAATGCATTATAATGGGCATGGAGCTCTGCGAGCAAAGGGCAGGAGTGGGCGCGGCCAGCAGGGGAGAAGGAGGGGAGCAAACAACTGTTGTCAGTCGGCTCACAAAATGTGAGACAAACCGTGAGGAGACGCATGATTTTAGAGTTTACAAAGTGAAAATGCAAAGAAATAAACAGTAATTTAATGCCCTGCTACATTTGTTATTCATAATTTCGTATACAGATAACCACAATTTATATCATTATAAAGATAATCGTGTTCAAATAAACACTATGGGCTCTATTTTGACGGTTTTTTGACTATTTTGACACAAAACGCAGGGCGCAAACGCTTTCAGGGCGTGTCAGAATGCATTTTTGCTAATTTAAGGATGGGAAAATCCGCTTTGCACAGTGGCGCATGTTCTAAAAGGGTTGAGTTTATTTTCTTAATGAGTTATAGGTGTGTTTTGAGAATAAACCAATTAGATTCTCATCCTCCATTCCCTTTAAGAGCCAGCTGCGTCGCGCCATAAGCGCATTCGCTATTTACAGGACGTAAAGTAAGTCTAAGTGGAAAATCTGAGCATTTCACAAGCAAACAGTTAACAGTTTTTTTTTTTTAACAGAAAACTATTAAACAGAGCATCTACTGCGTGAGAATGAGAGATAATGAAAGTACTTTCACTTTCGCTCTTTGATAAGGAAACCTTTACGCACAGACATCAATTAGTCTGTAAATAATTCATTGCGTTTGTTAAGCGCAAATATTTGTTTCAAAACTATTTCTAAATTCAGTTCTAATTTCCAGCAAATTAATAAATGAACAATATTAACGAAGTGTGTTCAAAAACCTGAGTTCTATCCTAAAACACATGCTGTGCCCCATATGACCTAAAACCTGACAGGTGAGAAATCTAAGCTTGTTTTTAATAAAACAAATATAAATATGGATATAATAAATAATACTGCTAATAATAATAACATTATGCAAATTGTTATGAATGAACTGAAAAAGCCTCCTGAGATGAAGAAGACATAAAAGCAGTGATTTTTCATATTTATGTAGGCTAGAAAATAATATGTTTTGTAATATTTTAATCCTTTATATTTATATCCTATATCTATTCTTATTATATCCTATATATAGCCCTAATATTAAATTTTTTTCATATGTAAAGATATTTGCCTATTGCTCTCTTGTGCGTATTAAGCAGTGTTTAAGCGAGGCGCAACTCTGAGCCGGAGTTCAGACCGGGTTTGTTTTGGTCTAATGAAAAATCTATTATAGTTTCTCAAAATAGCAACGCGCCAGCAGTGCGCCTCAGAACGCCTTCCTTTTTAGACCAGAACGCCTATGGGCGCACATATGAGCGCTAATGCATTTGCTATTTAAACAGCGTAGCGCAACGCCTCAAAACAATTCTTTCGCCAAGCTGAAACTACCAAAAGACTACTGCGCCGCGCCTTGCGCCACATTGCGCCCACTAAATGAGGACTTTTCCCCTCAATCCCTAGGTCAGAATGCAGACTCAGTGCAGCTGGTCTCTTGCCCTGTCTATTTTAACCATTAGCCCTGTTGGTAATCTAGAGGATTTAGGCAAACACAGCAGCACGGCCTAAATGTAAACAAACTCCTGATAAAAGACAATGTCCGCCATTCTCCAATTCTCGTACTGCTCTCATGACAAAAATGCTTGCTGCACACACATAAGCTTTGCTGTATCGGCTCTGACATGATTGCGGGGAAAAAACATGCAACAAACCCTGTGGATCAGGCAGGTCTGTCTTGCCTTCAGAAAGCTCGTGCTCTCATGAATAATTAAGAAGCAGGCTCTTCTCATAGGTTAAGAAAACTCTGCTATGAATAATAATGAGAAACTGACATGTCATCTTTGCACTTGCAGTTTTGTGCTACGTCGCCGATTTTGATCCTGCCCCAAAAATAATTTAAAACCCCGAAACTGAAATAAGCTGCCAAAAGCTCCAAATTATCCAGTTTTTCCCACAATTTAAGCTAACAGGTTCTAACATTGTCTTTACTGATGCTCAACACACACAAATCTGTTAAGATCTCAAAAAAAGTACTAGTGGGTTTCGTGAACATTTAATGCCACTGCGCACTTTTCCATATAGATGCTGAAACAACAAATTTGTATTGTGCAGCCCTAGTTTCCCTTGGTAATTTGTTATTGTCATACAAAATAGATTTTGATTCACATTTATGATCATTTGCAATGCAAAGAAAGTATACATATTGCATAATGATATAACACAAATCATGTGTTTTGAACTTTATTCCTGTCTCATTGCCAGTATAACTGGTCCAAAACGAAGTTCGACGGCTTTCTGCCTAACTATGCAGCATCATAAAAGGAGTACAGTACACTGAAAAAAAATATATATATATTCAAAGATGATTCACTGGATTTACTACATTTTTAAGGTAAGTGTTTGCAAACAATTTATTTGGGTTGAATTTAAACAAACAGTAAATTGAGCATTACTAAATTTAATTTGTTTAAATTCAGCTCATATAAATTGCTTGCAACAGTTTTGTTGATTTAATACATAAACACTGTCTACATAATTAGGTCATCATTTTCATCCAGTGATGTACAGCATGGAATTTTTGGCCTATAGCAACAATGCATGCTGCAAGTAATTATATTTTAAAGCCAATAACTTACATATACGGTAGCTGATAAATACACAAGCCTCATTTACATATCTCTAAGCTTGATTACATCTGAATTTTATTAAAAACCGTTAGCAGCAGATGATGATGATGATGATGATCAAGATCTTTCTCCACTCTTAATTGTTTTTAAATTGTAATTTCAAACATATTTTTATTTTCATAATGAACAACTATTTTACTTTCAGTAATATAATATAATACAACCTACTGTACAAAACAAAATGCATTAATTTATATTAATTAATTTATATTCAATAATTAAATTATATTTATATGATTGCTATGCATTTAAATGTTTATTGCATATTATAGGTGTGATAGAATATATAAACAATTACTCAAAAACTGCTCACTAGGTTTTGGATTATAATGAGTATATGTAGTGTCTAATTCTATAACATCACAATTCGAAAATGTCCTCCATATAAAAATGTATGTGTTTTAAGCACTATTTAGAATTAAATAAAAACATTTATTAGTCTAACATTTCAAACCTTTTACATCCCAAATACAGATATTTAGCCAGCATTAAATCAGATTTGGGTGCTAAGACTGATGTCCACATGGCCAAAGAAGGAAGGGGGGTAGAACAAATAAAAGTAAGTTTAGCTTATTACGAGTTGATTTAAGTTCAACATTTCATCTGAAATATAAGAAAATTCCTCATGTTCTGTGTAAAAGCATGTAAGTGTTTTTCCTTGTTGTGCTCCATGTCCTGTCTTTGCATATTTTAGCAAGTCTTGGACTGACTTCTTCTAAATCTGCAGTGCGTCACCTGTCAGCTACAATAGCCAAACCACAAACTATTATTTTTTGATGAGCTGAAAACTCATTAACATATATGATTTGATGCTAGCCAATAAACTATAAACTGCCTTCACACTGTAAAAAATGGCAGTGGTTTTAACAGTAAAAAGCTGTAAAAGTGATACAGTAAAGTATATATACATATAAAAAAAAAAATATATATATATATATATATATATATATATATATATATATATATATATATATATATATATATATATATATATATATATATATATATATATATATATATATATACATACAGTAATCTCTAACCACGTTAACAATAAGTTTCCTTAAAATACATGATACAACTGACTTTCCCAGAACTCCCAGCATGACACTTCTGGTTTATTTATTTTTATTTATTTTTTTAACATTAAATTACATTCCGTTTCTTTTTAGGTTTTACTTAACTTACTAGTTTTTTTTCATTAGTAATGTACATTAATTATTAATGATACATAAGGTAAATTAAATATTTATTGCATTACTTAAGTGTCATGTGTGTTATCAAGCTGTTTAGTAGTTGCATGAATGTTATCTAAACCCTTTAAAGTAGTGAAACATAATCTATTAATGTAATTTTGTATTATTTTACCACTTCTACTAAATGTTTTAACACAATTCTGGCAACCAGATTTCTTTTATTTACCTTAAATTTTAGATTACATTTTTTAGAAGGAGGTTTTTTTTTTTTGTTTACACTTGGCACTCTAGATGATTAAAACAGCATGCTTCTTGCAAAGTAGCCAGTGCTGCTTATCAGTGTTTAACAGGCTAGGCTACTCTACAGCAGTGACTGACCTGCCAGATCTAATATATAAAATATAAACTATATAAAGACTTATATACACACTTACTTTATTTATTTATAAATAACATATGTATAAAGGCTGCAGCTTTAAACAGATCTACACATACCATTTATTTGTAGTTAAAAGTATAATAAAAACAGTAAAGTGAAGGTGCACTTACTGACACGTTTTCAAAATGCTGTAATCATCTAAGCTTCTGCTGGCATACATTGGTCTTATGATGCCTCATTAGTCCTGTTTCTTCTCTCAAATTCTAGTGTCCCTTTCATTTACAGCCCACTTCACACAGGCATCAATGCTTGCTTTCCAGGCGCAATTATACAGTATACACCCTGAAAAAAATACTGTAAACTCTGACTCATCAATATAATAACCCAACTGCTGTTTCAGTGACCACATAAAACAGCGTGGGATAAATTGGCTTAAATTTAATGCATTAACAATTATATTAAATGCAGAGCAATTAGCAACAGGAACTAAAGGTTTTTAATGTAGCCCATGTTCTACCATGCTCTGTTGCCCATTAGTAAAATTATAACACACACACACACAAATACATATACTTTTTTTTAATTATTATTTTTATGGCCAACGCCATAGACCCACATATTTATGTATCCCATAAGCCCCAAATGGCTTCTAATGGGCGAGTTGAGAGACATTGAAAAGGCGGGACAGCTCCATCATCTCTGTGCCACTGTAAGTTTCCTGTGAAGCAGAGCCTGGCTGAGTGTTCACTTACACACACAAATAAAACCACACACACTCAAAGCGTGTACCTTAACACAATATACACTCGAGACTGACAATCTGTGGAGCACCCAGCACATATTGAAAAACACATGAAATGCATCTCATACATATAAACACAGCACAAACCAATACACACACTGGGGACAAGAAGAAAATAATTGGGTTTTAAAGTTTGTAGTGGAGAAACCTGATCAGGGTGCGAAAACATACTACATTTCCCTTTAAATGGAAAGGAAAACTACAAAGAAAGAGCAAAAAAAAAAAGGGCAAAACAGAGGGAAAATGCTACAGGCAAGCTAACGGGCAGCTGATATCGATCAGTGGGTGTCCAGCGATGATAATTGGAGGTTTTAATTGTCAAAGGGATGAGACGGAAATAAGCTGATGAATAAATGCATCATTCAGTCTGTCTTGCTGATTTGTGTGGAGCTTTGTGTTCTGCTTTTTTTCTTTTTCTTTTTTTTTGGCTTCATTTTCTTCCAGGGATGACCCCTTTGTGTGTGTCTCTTTCTTTCTTTCTTTCTTTCTTTCTTTCTTTCTTTCTTTCTTTCTTTCTTTCTTTCTTTCTTTCTTTCTTTCTTTCTTTCTTTCTTTCTTTCTTTCTTTCTTTCTTTCTTTCTTTCTTTCTTTCTTTGTTTCTTTCTTTCTTTCTGAGAATAATTGTAATATAGAGCATAGGATAAGTTTGCTAAAATCACTAACATGTAAATAAATCATATATTATTTTTTGTTGTTTTGGAACATGTACGGTATATAGCATGTTATATATAGCTTGTTATATGCTACTACCCTCCTTACACTCACTGGCCTTTTTATTAGCTCCAACTGCGCATTGACTCAAAATTCTAAACAGCCAATCACATGGCAGCAACTCAATGCATTTAGGCAAGTAGACATGGTCAAGCCGATCTGCTGCAGTTCAAACTGAGCATCAGAATGAGGAAGAAAGATGATTTAAGTGACTTTGAACGTGGCATGGTTGTTGGTGCCAGACGGACTGGTCTGAGTTTTTTTTTTTTTAAAAACTACTGATTTACTGGAATTTTCAAGCACAACCATCTCTAGGGTTTACAGAGTATGGTCCGAAAAAAGTGAAAATATCCAGTGACAAGTGGTTCTGTGGGCACAAATGGCTTGTTGATGCCAGAGGTCAGAGAAGAATGGCCAAACTGGTTTAAGCTGATAACCACTCGTAACAACCAAAGTATGCAGAAGAGCATCTCTGAATGCACAACACATCTAACCTTGAGGCAGATGGGCTACAGCAGCAGAAGACCACAGTGGGTGCCACTCCTGTCAGCTATTAACAGGAAACTGAGGCTCCAATTCACACAGGCTTACCAAAATTGGACAACAGAAAATTGGAAAAACATTGCCTGGTCTGATGAGTCTCGATTTTTGCTGTAACATTCATATGGTAGGGTGCGAATCTGGCGTCAACAACATAAAAGCATAGGTCCATCCTGACTTGTATAAACGGTTCAGGATGGTGGTGGTGGTGTAATGGTGTGGGGGATATTTTCTTGGCACACTTTGGGCCCATTAGTACCAATGAAGCATTGTGAATGCCACAGCCTACTGAGTATTGTTGCTGACCATGTCTATTCCTTTATGACCCACAGCGTATCCATCTTCTGATGGTTACTTCCAGCAGGATAACGTGTCATAAAGCGCAAATCATCTCAGACTGGTTTCTTGAACATGACAATGAGTTTACTGTACTCGAATGGCCTCCACAGTCACCAGAACCCAATCTAATAGAGCACCTTTGGAATGTGGTGGAACGAAAGATTTGCATCATGGATGTGTAGCCGACAAATATGCAGCAACTGCGTGATACTATCGTCTCAATATGGAGCAAAATTTCTGAGGAATATTTTCAGTACTTTGTTGAATACATGCTATGAAGGATTAAGGCGGTTTTGATGGCAAAATGGGGTCCAACCCAGTACTAGTACGCTGTACCTAATAAAGTGGCCGGTGAGTGTATTTGCTGTGTATACGTTTATGCTATATACAGATATACACACTCATAAATTGTTAATCCCAATTCAGTTTTGTTTGATGTAGTTATGTCAGTTAGAAGCTATGCTAATATCCTTCTAAACAATGAAATAATTAACTTTTATCATAGTTTTACCATTAAAATATGAAATGTGAATTTTGAATTCAAACAATGCTAGATTGAAGTCTTATTGCTAATTTGCTTATCTCCTAAATGCTGATAAAGGTAAATTTCATCCAGACATACCCTGAACTGTACATTTGTCCACTACTTTCTAGAATCAGAGAGCTCCACCTTCTAATACCATATTAGGTAATGGCAAATACTAATTTGTGACCAACTACCTGTAATGCAATTACTGTACACAGACAATATTCTGTGAAAAAAAAATTACAGATAAATCAAACTGCATATTTTGTATGTGTGTACAGTATACAAGACAGAAAAACCATAAGTTCCTTACATCATTCATTTATCCCACATGCCTCGTTCTTTTTCCTCCCGTTTAATGTGGAAATCACCTTTATGAACCACATATGTGCTCCTCACATACACACACGTTTCTCGGTAACATTTATAACATAATGTCTGTCAGAGGCAGCTTCTCCCTCATTCATCATGTCTATTTAGCAGCAGAGAGACGCCGTTTGCCTCGCTCAGTGGAAACATGTCTGTCGCCAGCCCATTCAAACACATCCTCTCGCTTTCTCACTCTCTTTCTTTATCGCTTTGTGTTTTTTCTCCATTCAACTTCTCTCCTGTAATGTCCCTGCTCATTCATCGTCAATATAGTGTTTCAAAACAGTCGCTTACACCTTCCATTTTCTCTCTCCGCCCCTCCTTTTTCCCCTTCCAAACCCCATTTTAAGTATTTTCAGTGCACTTCCAAAAATCCCCTATTTGGTCACACACACACACACACACACACACACACACACACACACACACACACACACACACACACACACACACACACACACACACACACACACACATATACATACAGTATGTGTGTTTTCCACATGGATCTGCGCATGGGCCGTGCTTCCTCTGCACTGACTTTAGACGTTCTCCCAGCCTGCTAAAATAAACCAACGCGGTCTCGAGACTCTGAACAAATAAGCATCTCACTTTGGTCCAGATCCTCGAGCGGCTATCCTGCTGGAGTAAGTGATTGTTCCTTTACCTCCCTGATTAAAAGAAACAGGCTGGAATATAATACCAGCACTGTTACAAGCCAACCGGAAAAATAGCAGGCCTAATCCTGGAGAAAAGAAGTGCTCGTGCACATTGAGATTGGCAAAGTACCATGAAAGAAAATGCTGGAGGAGATTAAAGATTTTTACTTCTTCATGTGGGGTTGAACAAGGACAGAAGCTTTTTAGGATTTGTGCTAAAATGAAGGCAATCATAAGCTACGAGTTGTGGAATTTGCATTAATATTACCAGTCCTATTTTTAATTAAGAAGCTTTTGTCTTGAAGAAACAGTGTAACTTCAGGAAAAGTCTATTTGTTTGTAATTATTCACACTAATTCTTTGCTAACATGCAGTCAATTCTAGTTTAAGCTCTGCAGTTCTCTATTGACACCAGTGGTTTAATGAAGAACGTGTAAGAACCTTTCCAGTCAACTTATAAAGTGAAAGTGATTCTATAAAGTGAAACTTTTGTAGGCTAAAAGGTGTTCACACAACCAAATAATGATTCTTTTCAAGAACTGTTTACTAAAAGGTACTTTTGGTAACTAAAAAAGAGAACAAAGAAAAAGATAAAAAGATGGCATCACAGCTAAAATCCTGTTTACAGTATATGTATACAGTACAGTACATCCAGAAAGTATTCATTGCGCTTCCCCTTTTTTCACTTTTTTTTTTTGTTTACGTTACAGCCTTATTCCAAAAAAGATTTTTTGAAATTGTTGCAAATTTATTAAAAAATAAAAAATTGAAAATACACATGTAGCCTATATAAGAATTCACAGCCTTTGCTTAATACCTTGTTGATGCAACTTTGGCAGCAATTACAGCCTCAAGTCTTTTTGAATATGATGCCACAAGCTTGGCACACGTGTCTTTGGGTATTCTTGCCCATTCCTCTTTGCAGTACCTCTCAAGCTCTATCAGGTTGGATGGGAAGCAACTTTGCACAGCCATTGTCAGATGTCTCCAGAGATGTTCAATAAGATTTAGCTCTGGGCTCTTGCTGGGCCACTAAAAAACATTCACTGAGTTGTTGTGAAGCCACTCCATTGATATTTTAGTGGTGCGCTTTGGGTCAATGAATCGTTGCCCCAGTCTGAGGTCAAGAGCACTCTGAAGAAGGTTTTCATTCAGGATGCTGCATTTATTTTTCCCTCTATCCTGACTAGTCTTCCAGTTCCTGCTGCTGAAAAACATCACCACAGCAAGATGCTGCCACCACTATGCTTCACTGTAGGAATGGTATTAGCCTGGTGATGAGCGGTGCCTGGTTTTCTCTAAACGTAACGCCTGGCATTCACTACAAACAGTTAAATTTTAGTCTCATCAGACCAGAAAACTATGTTTCTTATGGTCTGAGAGTCCTTCAGATGCCTTTTGGCACATTCCAGGCGGGGAGTGGCTTCCGTCTGGCCACTCCACCATACAGGCCTACAGGTGGATAGCTGCACAGATGGTTGTCCTTCTGTAAGATCCTCCTTTCTCCACAGAAGAATGCTGGAGCTCACACAGAGTGATCATCGAGTTATTGATCACCTCCCTAACTAAGGCCCTTCTCCCCCGATCATTCAGCCTAGATGGCCAACCAGCTCTAGGAAGAGTCCTGGTTGTTCCAAACATCTTCCACTTACGGATGATGGAGGCCACTGTGCTAATTGGAAATTTCAGAGCAGCAGAAATTATTCTGTAATCTTCCCCAGCCTTGTGCCTTGAGACATTCCTGTCTCGGAGGTCCACAGACAATTCCGTTGCCTTTTCAAATCATGTACAATCAACTGAATTGACCACAGGTAAACTCCAATTAAGCTACTGAAACATCTCAAGACTGATCAGTGGAAACTGCTCAATTTAGAGATTCAAGTCAAAGGCTGTAAAAACATGTGATTTTTCAGGGTTTTTTATTTTTAGTGAATCTGCAACAGTTTCAAAAAATCTTTTTTTCACATTGTCATTATGGAGTATTGTGTGAAGAATTTTGGGGAAATAAATGAATTGAATGCATTTTGGAATAAGGCTGGACCAAAAAATGTGGAAAAAAGTAAAGCGCAATGAATACTTTCTGGATGCACTATATACAATTAATCATTGTTAGTCATGAAGATTATGACAAACAGCAATAGTCTTGATACTCATCACACTCATTATTAAAAGCTTTACTGCAAAAAGATCATAGCTAGTTCTTCATCACATATGTCATCAGCATAATATAAAACAGCAAAAGCAGTAGTTTCAAAACTTTTTCCCCCAGACTCATCCTATGAAACTTTGAACTGCAGTACCTAAAGTGGGGGTTATGGCACCAGGTTAAACGTTCTGACACCTTTACGGCACTTACATACATTAAAAATAAAGGCCATGACTGAACATGGAGAAAGGTCTCGGAGTGACAACCTCCAAAATTAAACAAAGAATATACTCAGGCCTATTGGCGTGTGTGCACTGTTGCATGCAAGATTTGTATATCTGAGTCACTGGCATTGTTATTTAAGGGGTTAAAACGTTTGGGAACCCCTGCTAAAAACCTCATTGGTAGTGACACCAATGGTCATTAAGTGAACTAAAACTTGTTGCAAATGCGTGAATTACAGGTACACAAACTGTGATACTACAAATTCCCTGTCAAGGACAATAAAGTTTATTACTACTACTATTAAAGAGACTGAACATGCCTATAAAAATGTATATATATATATATATATATATATATATATATATATATATATATATATATATATATATATATATATATATATATATATATAACACTACTAAAAAAAAAACATTTGTATAAGAAGAAGTAAAAATAAGTTAGGAATATCTTTAGAGCGACGATCTTTTAACAAACATCTAGATTATAAATCTATTAATAAATGCTGTGAGCTAATGTAGTTGGTGTTAGTGTAACAAAACTGTATTACAATGTGTTACTGTGTTGATTTAAAAGCCTTTATTTAAAATTAATTAAGTAATTTTGGACTGAATATATATCTGAATCTGGTCTGTCTGATCTGATCTATTTGAGCAGCTTTTTTCACCTTTTCAGAAAGACTAAAAACACACTCGCAAAAAAAACAAAAAACTTTTTAATGGTAATTTCATGTGGAAAATGGAAAAAAAGACTGAAAAAAACATGAATTTGAGCCAAACACAGAATGACACAAACCACCAAAGCACTCTCTCTCACGCGCACACACACACATGCACTAAAACCTCAAGACATTACAGAGACCACAAAATGCATCATCGTGCACATCGATTGGACACAGTAATTACAGAGAGATGCTTAATGGCGAGTAAGTGACCATGGTAACCAAGCAGCACTTTTCTGCAAACTTCAAACCCTTTTCCACACACCTGCCCAGACTCAAGAGGGCTTTTAACACAGGGAGGGGCACCATTTTGCTCACGCTCCCTTACACACATGCACACACACGGACGCAAATATGAACACAAGCAGAGCTGAAAACCTCAAAACACTTGATGTGTCCCAATTCCCAAAATATGTTTCCTAAATAGATTTTGAAAAGAAAAATAATTACGGTGTCCCAAATTGTAATAAATCTAAAAAATCCAAATGAGAAGGTTACCTGAGTGGTCTACCATTACCTGTACACATTTCAAGAGCAGATTCTTGCAAACAAATGATTCACTGTAAACATTGAGAATGCAAAACTGATGGTTAGATGTAGATGATCAGCTATATAAGTTGTAATGATGAGTAATTTTTACTGTCAATATCAATTAATATGTAACATTAATATTAAATGGAGGAAAGTAAATGTTGTAAATGTCATGATATTCATATTATACTGAGAATAACTAACTGCCAGTTGTGCATGTTGTGTTGAGAAATCTCTTTAGGTGTTTGCATAATACTGCATTCACACCGGACGTGGATGAAGCGTCAAGTGCGAGTGAAAAAAAAGTCTGCTGACACAACACAGGCTAAAACTCATGATACGAGACCATTCATGCTCATAGGACATGTGCATATATTGCCAACTTCCGTAATTGCAGTCTACCAGTTGTGTATGGTCATATGAGAAAGGTTTGACGAATCAGGGAATGATTCACAGAACCTCTGTTTTCGAAAGTTTGCATTTTGGTCTGTCTAAATTAAATACAACACCAATGTTTACAAACTTCTTTAGCATTTTGAAAGCGCTCAGTTTTCACAAGTCAAAGAGTAGTTTGGAGCCCAGGCATAACGGTCACAAAACATCAAACTCAAAGTCAAAGTCAACTTTATTGTTCATGTACAGGACATACAGAAAATCAGAATTGTGTTACTCTCAGACCCTAGGTGCCTAACATATGATACTAATCCAAAAAGATTTTTTAAAAGAAATTACAATAAATACAGCTACATATATAATATAATCCACAATATATATAAAAAAATGTAAACAATGCAATTACAATTAAGGCCACATATGTGTTTAAAAAAAAAAAAATACAATGTAAACAGCACCTAAGACGCGTTTGGTCATTAACTTTTAAATGCATGCTAGATAATATGCTACTTCATCCCTAAAAAAAAGGAAAGATTTTTTTTTTTAATAAAAGTGTGGAGGAAGAAATGTTGATTGACATGGCAGCTTAAATGGTGACATAGTATGCTCTTATTATACTAATTCTTATCTCCAATTATTCTAATATCCAACTTTTTACTGACAAATGATATTGTATTACACACATTTAAAATATAAAATATGGCTCTCATTTGGATCATGTGTATTAGCTTGGAATCTAATGTTAATACACCAAATATGCTTCCAAAAACAGATAAAATAGGCTTTAATCATAACTTTTGCCCAACCTAAAATGTAAACTGTGTATCAAATTTCTCTTTTGTAGATATTGCATGATGCATATGAGTTGAACCAACACGATTTTTTTTTTTGTTATTCAACCATAAGTGGAAGAGGTTTGGAACCACTTAATTGTTTTATGTTCAACACACATAAATTAGTTAAATTCATTTAGAAAACTTAGTCGAAATATGGTGGGACAACATGAAGGAATTGTGTGGAACCCAGCATTTTTACATTTTACTATCCTTTTAAACCCTGTGAGCACAATAGTATGGGACACAACTGTGCTGGCAAATTATACTGAATCGAAGCAAAAAATAAATAAATCAGCGAGATCATGTCCAGGATGGAAGATGAATGTATTGTGAGAGGACGTGGTCATGTCAGTGGTCAGTATAATGGGAGCTGTCTCTCCACACTTGGATGGATCTCTTGGACTCCAGCTCAAACCTGATCTGGATTCAGTCACACAGCAAAGCGGCCAGATTTAAATGGAGCTGCTCACAGGCTCGAGGCCAGACCTGCAGACTACATCTCTGAATCTCCAGACAAGGCCAGCGGGCTTCTGTTTGTTTCTCTTCCTCTCCGGCTTCCAAATTACAACAGTTCACACAAATTTAACAAGCAAATGAGTTTTTCTTCTTCTCTCCAACATTCCCCCTCATCCTTTGCTCTTGCTGACATAGCAGCAATAGTTTGTGTGTGTTTTTAACTCACACAGATACTCATTGGGCTAAAATGGGAGTTTATTCGTGGTGAAATCCCACTGTGGCCCGCCTTCCTTCCTAATGACCAGCATATGCCATATTTTGCCTCGACCCCATACGAATTTTAAAAAATATATATATTTTGGGGGAAAAACAGTTTTAAATTATTTAATTGCCTTGACACTTTGACATAAATAAATAAATAATTAAATAAATAAATAATTAAATAAATAAATAAATACATAAATAAATAAATAAATAAATAAATAAATAAATAAATAAATAAATAAATAAATAAATAAATAAATAAATAAATAAATAAATAAATAATTTAACTTTACAATGAACCAAAAAAGTGGCGCATTAGGTAGTTCTGTTGCCTCACAGCAAGAAGATCGCTGGTTCGAGCCTCGGCTGAGTCAGTTGGCATTTTCTTTACATGTTCTCCCTGCGTGGGTTTCCTCTGGGTGCTCCGGTTTGCATTTGCATAAGATAAATTAAAATCAAATGAATGAATGAATGAATGAATGAATGAATGAATGAATGAATAATCATGGATTTATTTTATAGTCAAATGACAAAGTATTTTGAGTAAAAATTTGCATAGCATAAATTAAATTCAAATAAACAAATGAATGAATGAATGAATGAGTTCTTATGGACTTGTATAATAAACTGAATTTTTGGAGTAGAAATTTTCATAGCATTAATTACATTCAAATAAATAAATAAGTAAATAAATAAATACAATCTCACAGATTTATTGTGTAATCAACCGACAAAGAATTTTGAGTAAAACTGTGCATAGCATAAAATAAATTTAGATAAATAAATGAATGAATTGAAGAATAAACAATCAAAAAAATAAATGCATTATCATGGATTTATTGTATAATCAACCAATTTGTTGCTTATTCTCACGCAATCATGTGATACTGTTTTGCAGGTCAGAATTCACAAAGCTTGAACAATCCAACGCAGCAAACTGCAAAACTTGTCGCAGGAGCTTGCATTTCTGGCCTGATGCATTCATAAATGGAAGTCTGTGGGGAGAAAAGTGCAGTGTGACCGCAGCTTGAATGAATGAATGAATAAATACATTCTCATGGACTTATTGTATAATCAACTTTATTTTGAGTAAAAATGTGCATAGCATAAATAAAATTTAAATGAATGAATGAATGAATGAATGAATAAATAAATACATTCTCATAGACTTAATGTATTAATCAACAAAATATTTTGAGTAAAAATAAGCATAACAAATTAAATTCAAATGAATGAATGACTGAATGAAGAAATCAATGGATGAATGAATGAATGAATGAATGGATGAATGAATGAATGAATGAATTAATATAGACTTATTGTATAATCAACTGACAAAACATTTTAAATAACAATGAGCATAAAAAATTAAATTTAAAGGAATGAACAAATAAATAAATAAATAAATAAATAAATAAATAAATAAATAAATAAATAAATTCCCATGGACTTATTGTATAATCAAATGACCACGTATTTGGAGTAAAAATGTGCATAACAGAAATTAAATTCTAATAAATGAATAAATAAATGAATAAATAAATAAATAAATAAATAAATAAATAAATAAATAAATAAATAAATAAATAAATAAATAAATAAATAAATAAATAAATAAATAAATAAATTCTCATGGACTTATTGTATAATTAACCAGCAAGGTATTTAGAGTAAAAATGTGCATAACAGAAATTTAATTAAAATAAAGAAATTCTAATGGATTTATTGTATATAATCAACCAATAGAGTATTTTGAGTATGAACGTGTATAGCATAAATTGTATTTGCATATCTCATTAAATAAACAAATAAAATCAATTTGCTCCAAGTACATGAGTTGAAATCAACAGACAGTAAATGCTCAAAGTAATTTTGCATGTCATTTTACCAAAACAGTTAATATTCCATCACTTACAGTAAAACATCTCAGTGTTTTCCAAAATACAAAATCATTGCACAGCCATTGTGGTGAGTCAATAATGTCAGTAAGCTCTGAATTCTACATCTGGTCCCAAAATCATAACTATATTTATAATCATTAAAATAAAAACATAAAAGTACCAGTGTTTGAAGAACCAGAGTATGTTCTGCCTGATGAAAGCAAATGAGTTTCTCCCCTTCCCTCCAACATTTCCCCTCATCCATTGCTCTTGCTGACATAGCAACATGAGTGTTTTGTGTGTTTTTTACTCACAAACCCTCATCCAGCTAAAATAGGGGTCTATTAGTGGTGAAATCCCACCGCGGCCCACCCTCCTTCCTAATGACCTGCATATATGCCACATCCTGCAACTACGAAGCATCCAGGAAAACAGATAAACAGCATTCATATAGGTGTTTGTGTGTGTGTGTGTGTGTGTGTGTGTGTTTGCGTCAGATTCGGAGAGTAAACACAAGTGGTCTAATGTGTAATCGAACATTGTTATCCTTAATGGAGAACAGTCATTTGCTAACGTTAATTACTAACATTAGTCTCAATCATGACCAATGTGTGGATATATGTGCTATAATGACTGGTGTTAATGTGCATGTGTTAATGGTCAGCGAGTCCAGGTCGCCAGGTCGTGCCAGTCTCAGGAGGAGCCTCATATTGGCTCGGTTAATGCTAGCCAGACCTCCTACGACTGGCACTAACTTTGAATGCGGTTTCATTGGATTTCATCAGAAATGAGCAAGATTTGCAGCATTATAGAGAAGAGTAGCACATGCAGGATTTTGCTCACCCTGCTTAGTTTCAAATGGAGAGGCAGGAACAAGATTTTTTTTTTTTTTTTTGCTTTTAAAGGCAATTTCAGTAAATGTCACACATTCATTCTGTCTGTCTCTCTCTCTCTCTCTCTCTCTCTCTCTCTCACACACACACACACACACACACACACACAAAGAAAAAGTAATGGACTTCAACTTGTCATCTTTTCACTCAGTGAAAAAAATGCTAAGCTCACAATGATGACATTTTTTGGACAACATGTGTTTGTGAGAGAGAATTTAGGCCTCTGCACTGCACCTCACTTTGAATTCCAGTCAGTAATAAATGTACTCGTGTGGAAACTGTGATGATATTCGATAAATATTCTACCATTGTGAGTGAACATAATCTGACATGAGAAGATTTTTTTGTAAAGAAAAATAAATGAATAAATAAATTGAATTCCCTGAATTCGCTGTGACAGTTGACAGTGTCAATTAAATAAATATGCATCTTAGTGCTTTTTTGTTATTAATTATGTATATCACAGCTGAATATTACATTTTGTGTTGTTAAATTCATGATTATTGCAGTATTTTAGTGTTTTGTGTGTGTGTGTGTGTGTGTTATCGCGTTTAAAGTGGTGTTTATTAACTTTTTGTTAACTATTATTTTAACACATACAGTTAGAATCATTAAAAGTCTGAAATATTAGCCCCACTTTGATTTTTTAAAAATATTTCCCAAATGATGTTTAACAGAGCAAGGACATTTTCACAGTATGTTTGATAATATTTTTTTCTTCTGGAGTCTTATTTATTTTATTAAAAATTTTTTATGAACCATTTTAAGGTCAAAATTAATAGCCACTTTAAGCAATTTTTTCCCTGACTGTCTTCAGAACAAATCATCGTTATACAATAACTTGCCTAATTACCCTAACCTGCCTAGTTAACCTAATTAACCTAGTTAAAGGGCCATGAAACCCCCTCGTTTCAGCAGGGTGTTTTCACACCTCTACTTTGGAAAAAGTCAGAAAAGTGGGCGTGTCCAGCTCTGTTTAGGGGGGAGTGTCGGAGGAAGAAAAGTGGGATGGTATGGGAGTGTCTATTTGGGCACGCGCGAGTTTCAGAGTCAAAATACACACACACACACACACACACACACACAGTAGAAAGTGATGGTGTTTAACCTACATGGACATCTGTAGTCGAATTATTTGCCAAATTATTATGGTGGCTTGAAAAGCCAACATACTGTTATCTCACGTAAACTTATTATTATTATGTTGGCTTGAGAAAGCCAACATACTGTAATGCTACTTAAACTTATTCTTATTATTATTATTATTCCGGCTTCTGACCAAAAAAAAGCAATCGCTTCTCCTCCCAGGGCTTAGATGCTACAAGCCCCAAATTTGGTCAAAAGCTGCCTACTGCTCATGAGATGGTTGCTGTATGTCCTCATGCCGATAAGATTTGTAGTTTTTTAATTAAAATTTTTTTTATTAAAAAATTGTATCGAGTATTTGGGGCATATAAAAAAGTATACAATCCTCAAATTTGGCCAAAAGATGTGCTTTAAATTACTGATAATTGTCATATTTATTTGGTGTAATTATAAATAACAGTTTTCCTATAAATATTTTTTTTTATATTAAATTTGTAACATTCAAACAAAAAGCTTGTCAGAGTGTCCACGAGATGGCGCCAGAGAACCATTTTTGAGCCCTTTGTAATTTAGTACTGGCCCTTTAAGAGGCACTGCTCCTTTAAGAGGCGGAGATATCCGGAGTTATCCGTGCTGACTCCTCTACTTGTGATAATGAAAATGAAAGCCATGCGAACATTCACGTATATTATACAATAAACATATTGAATATAAAATCATTCTAACTTTATTTTTCATCTTTAACCCACTAAAACAGCTATGTCCTTGCCACAAAACTAATAATACATCTTCAAAACCTACAATTTCTTTCCATTCGGTGCGGTCGGACCTGAACGTCTTTATAATCACGTGTAAATTCTAACAAAGACAATGTTTGCACTTTTTAAATTACATTTTATTTATTGTGCAAAAATAAAACATCCAAACAGCATCATAACCAATAAAAACACACAGCAAAGAAAATGTATTTTAAAATAGTGAATATATATATATACATACAATGTATGGAGATTTTTTATATCCCCTTAATATGCTCTGCTGTTGCTGCATCAATTTCTCTCTGTAACGTCTGGATTGCAATTTACACTGCAATGTTCACAATTTATTATTATGGGGGGAAATCCAAACAGTATTATAATGTTTTAAAGCAAAAATGTTAAGAACAATTATTTACAAACAGTGAAAATAAAGTGTGTGTATATACATATATATACATACAGTTGAAGTCAGAATTATTAGCTCCCCTGTTTATTTTTTCCCCAATTTCTGTTTAATGGAGGGAAGTTTTAATAACTCATTTCTAATAACTTCTTTATTTTATCTTTGCCATGATGACAGTAAATAATATTTGACTTGATATTTTTCAAGACACTTCTATACAGCTTAAAGTGACATTTAAAGGCTTAACTAGATTAATAAGGTGAACTAGGCAGGTTAGGGTAATTAGGCAAGTTATTGTATAATGATGGTTTGTTCTGTAGACTATCAAAAAAAATTGCTTAAAGGGGCAAATAATTGTGTCCCAAAAATAGTTTTTAAATAATTAATAACTGCTTTTATTCCAGCCGAAATAAAACAAATAAGACTTTCTCAAGAAGAAAAAAATATTATCAGACATACAGTGAAAATTTCCTTGCACAGTTAAACAAAATTTGGGAAATATTAAAAAAGGGAAAAAAAAATCAAAAGGGGGTTAATAATTCTGACTTCAACTGTATATATGTATGTATATATATACATACATATATACATATATACATATATAACACATACACACATTTATGGTTAGGGTTATAAGGATTATTTCTTAATCCCCCTTTTATGTTAGCAAAAACATAAGTTTACTTCAGATATTTCTTTCAAAACAATATTCTGTGCCGCAAAAGAGCCTTCTCCTCACTTGTGATAATGACAATGAAAGCCAAGCTTTTGGCCTATGCTGTACCAAAAATTAAATAAAATCACCCAGGTGATGACAACTAAATATTACGATTATAACATTGTGTTAGTGGCCAGTGGGGTGGAACAACATCATTGGTCAGAATTAACCACGTAATGAAGACGTCCTATAATATTGTATTTAATGCGATTTTCTTCCTGTAAACTATATATAACTATATAACTATAACGATATATATAATGCTGCAAATTACTGTAAATTGACTGTACTCTATATTAACTGCAAAAATTATAAGACTGATTAAGTAAAAGACAAATTAACTAAATGTATGTGCTATTGTTTCATTAGTATTTTAATTTAATATTTTTCTTCATATGATGTTTATTATAATGTAATTTTGTTCAGATTATAATATATACTATAAATACTAACTATACTATAGTGATCTGCATTAAACAACCTGAACAAATCAGTCCTCTCTCTCTCTCTCTCTCTCGATTTGATCAAAAATGTAAATGAGGCCTTCCGATTAACAGTCCAGTGGACCCTAGCAACAGCCTAGAAACCACTCAGAACACCCTAGCAACTACCTAGGAATGCCTTAGCTATACCTTAGCAACCGCCTAGCAACCACTTCTCAACCGCTGTGCTTCCTGCCAACTGCCTTTGAGTCCCCGGCGCAGTCACGTTGGCTTTCTCAAGCCAACATCAAAGTTCGTCAACGAACTTTAGGTTCTAGTTCTTCTTCTTCTTCTTCTTCTTCTTCTTATTCTTCTGAGACTAATTTTAAAGTCTATCTCCTCCTAACCCTTTCAAGCTTCATACCTCAAACTTTCGTCAAACCTTCAAACTGGTCTGACTCGGGTTGCTATATCTTTTCCGACTGATCCGACTTTCGGTTTTCCGAAAAACGACCCGGAAAATTCCCAAAATTCCCATTGACTTAACATTGGGTCAAACTTTGTGACCTCATAACTCTGCATCAGACTGTCCTACAGACTTCTAACTGGGCTCATTTAACTCAGTCTAGCCAGCAGCCAATAACTGATGACCTTTAAACTTACTAGCCACTCCCTAGCAACCACTTTTGGCACCCTAGCAACTGTCCCATAGACTTCCATTGTAAAAGACTGCCATTGACTTAACATTGAGTCAACCTTTGTGAGCTCATAACTCTGCATCAGACTGTCCTACAGACTAGAGTCAGGCCCCATTCAACTCAGTCTAGTCAGCAGCCAATCACTGATGACCTTTAGACTTACTAGCCACTCCCTAGCAACCACTTATGGCACCCTAGCAACTGTCCCGTAGACTTCCATTACAAAAGACTCTCATTGACTTAACATGGGATCAAACTTTGTGAGCTCATAACTCTGCATCAGACTGTCATAGAGACTAATGGCTGAGCTCATTTAACTCAGTCTAGCCAGCAGCCAATCACTGATGGCCTTTTAACTTTCTAGCCACACCCCTAACTACCACATACTGCACCCTAGCAACTGTCCTATAGAATGTAATTAGCTGTGCTATCAAATGCTTATAATTCTAACATGCTAATGACATGCCAATCATGCTAGCAACATGCTACTCATATGCTAATCATGCTAATGACATGCTAACTCATACTGGAAACATGCTAATGACATGCTAATTTGTACTAGAATCATGCTAGTAACATGCTAATTCAAACTAGACTCATGTTAATAACTGGCCTACATGCATATCTTTGCATAGCAGTGTCCTATTGACTTGGGGGATGGCTCATCTGACTCAGACAACCAATGAGCATCTCAATATGATAATGAAGCTCACAAGCCACGCCCCCAAATTGATTCCATAGACTTCCATTAAAATAGGCCAAGATGCATATCTTTGCATAGCAGTGTCATAGAGACATGGGGGTTGGTTCATTCGACTAAGACAACCAACCACATTCAAGTTCACTCTGTAACCTCGCCCATAGCAACAAAACAGAGTACCCTAGCAACCATTCATCAACAGCTATATCTCAGCATCAGAACATCGTAGAGACTTGGAGATTGGCTCGTTTGACTCATGCTAGCAAACGGAACTTCCTATATGCTACACATGCTAGCAGTGACTAGCTACATGCTAATATTGACTAGCCCAGTACTGTAACTTGCTAGAAATGCTTACTAAGTATAAATGTTTTATCAATCATGTATGTGAGGCTTGCCTAGTAACCAACCAGGGTACCCTAGCAACTGCCTAGCAACCACCCAAATTACCCTAGCAACCGCCTAGCAACCACCTAGCAACGGCCTAGTAATGCCTTAGTAAGGGCCTAGCGACCACTCAGGACACCCTAGCAACCGCCTAGCAACGCCTTAGCAACCACTCAGAATACCTTAGCAACCACCTAGCAACACCTTAGCAACCACCTAGCAACCACTTGGGACACCTTAGCAACCGCCTAGCAACACCTTAGCAACCACCTAGCAACCACTCAGAACACCCTAGCAACTGCCTAGCAACGCCTTAGCAACCACCTAGCAACCACTCAGGACACCCTAGCAACCACCTAGCAACACCTTAGCAACCACCTAGCAACCACTCAAGACACCCTAGCAACCACCTAGCAACGCCTTAGTAACCACTCAGAACACCCTAGCAACCATCTAGCAACCACTTAGGACACCTTAGCAACCACCTAGCAACACCTTAGCAACCACCTAGCAACCACTCAGAACACCCTAGCAACCGCCTAGCAACACCTTAGCAACTACCTAGCAACCACTTAGGACACCCTAGCAACCGCCTAGCAACACCTTAGCAACCACCTAGCAACCACTTAGGACACCCTAGCAACCGCCTAGCAACACCTTAGCAACCACCTAGCAACACCTTAGCAACCACCTAGCAACCACTCAGGACACCTTAGCAACCACCTAGCAACACCTTAGCAACCACCTAGCAACCACTCAGAACACCCTAGCAACCGCCTAGCAACACCTTAGCAACCACTCAGGACACCCTAGCAACCACCTAGCAACACCTTAGCAACCACCTAGCAACCACTCAGGACACCCTAGCAACCACCTAGCAACGCCTTAGCAACCACTCAGAATACCCTAGCAACCACCTAGCAACCACTTAGGACACCTTAGCAACCATCTAGCAACACCTTAGCAACCACTCAGAACACCCTAGCAACCGCCTAGCAACACCTTAGCAACCACCTAGCAACCACTCAGAATACCCTAGCGACCACCTTGCAACACCTTAGTAACCACTTAGCAACTAGTCAGAACACCTTAGCAACTGCCTAGCACCACCTTAGCAACCACTTAGCAACCACTCAAAACACCCTAGCAACCGTCTAGCAACACCCTAGCAACCACCTAGCAACTAGTCAGACCACCTTAGCAACTGCCTTGCACCACCTTAGCAACCACCTAGCAACCACTTAAAACACCCTAGCAACCGCCTAGTAAAATGCTAATTCATGCTAGAATCATGCTAACAACATGCTAATTCATGCTAGAATCATGCTAGTAACATGCTAATTTATGCTAGATTTATGCTAACAACATGCTAATTCATGCTAGAATCATGCTAGTAACATGCTAATTCATGCTAGAATCATGCTAACAACATGCTAATTCATGTAAGAATCATGCTACTAACATGCTAATTCATGCTAGAATTATCCTAGTAGCATGCTAATTCATGCTAGAATCATGCTAGTAACATGCTAATTCAACCACTTCAAACTTTCAGATTCGGCTTTTCAAGCCACCATAAAGTTTGTCCTCAAACTTTAATATCTAGTTAAATGTTGGACTTTAACTGCAGTTTGGCTCTTTCATTCAGGGAATTCATTCATGCCCCTCGCGACAAACGAGATATTTGATTCGAGGAACTGCTCTAAGCGTGTATTTTTCATGCAATGTTTGATACCGCACGGCAAATGAGAGAAAGAAAACCTCCACATTTCCCGGAAACTTAGATGCACACGGCAGGTAGTGTCAGAATTTTCCGGTCACTAAATGCGGTGAAAATCCTACACGAGGTTAAAGTTTGGTTGTGGTGTTAACATGTTTACACTCGGTGCAATGGTTAACTTAGTTCGATCCGAACAAACTGAATAAACAAAGAACGCTGGTCGCTCACTTACCAAATCTGTAGAGACAGGACAATCACCAGCAACTAGAGCCGCGTCTTTATTTAGAGGAGACAACAAGCGAATCCGGATCTCAGCGTTTGCAGATGAGAACAGCTCTCAGGTAAACAATGTTCCTCCTTAGACACGTAAGCTATTGTTGTTGAGCGTCGTGTACACTGTTAATCCACACGTGAGTCTGAGCTCTCACAGAGAGAAAATGAAAACGAAACTTGACTGCAGCAAACTATAAAAGCAACACTTCACGCTTTTTTTGCCAATACAACATGGTGTGTCTGTCGTCTAAACACTGTGACAGTAATGAATATTAATGAAGTTGCACAATAGAGCGCGCTGATTGGTTTGAACCAAGCCTTACTCATGCATTAATGCATCACACTGTAAGACATAATAAGACACACTCTGGCACAGACACCCAGTCAGCACGCTGGAATACACGCTATTATGTCATGACCGTGACGCAGCTTCAAAAATTCGTTTTAAACCAGAAGTACGAATTTGCTTGAAATAACGCAAAAACAACCAATTTACACTTTTTAGTGAAATATGTGTGTCCTAATAGTGTTTTTAGCAGTGTGGGACACATATACGACTGTCAACAGCTCAAAAAATGTGTTTTGGTGTTTCGTGACCCTTTAAGCCTTTTAATGTCACTTTAAACTGTATAAACATATCTTGAAAAATATCTAGTCAAATATTATTTACTGTCATCATGGCAAAGATAAAATAAAACAGTTATTAGAAATTAGTAAATAAAACTATTATGTTTACAAATGTGCTGAAAAAAATCTCTCCTTTAAACAGAATTTGAGGGAAAAAAAATTGGAGGCTAATAATTCTGACTTCAACTGTACATTATTGGTGGATTGATGGAGTGACTGATTTTAAATAATACACCTGATATTTTATATGAACAAGTTTTCTCTGTTTGATGGTGAACATGTATTTTTAGACATGTTGACCTTTATATTAACAGCATATCAATGCAAAAAAAAAGTTTGACGAGCATGCTGCTGTAAAAAAAAAAATATGTCAGAATTGTCTTTCTTTTTTTGAGCTATTGGTTTAATTTAGCCACAACATCCTGAATTCAACATAAGACACACCCAGACCCACATCACGACTTCATTTATAATAAAAGCTATCAATCTTTTAACTGTTGCAACATATTCTGGTGATGAAAGGAGCAGTAAGCATTTGAATGTGTATTCACTCCCTTCCTGAGAAATCTGATTAACTAATTATAGCTAAATGCAGCTCCAAATGAAGGTTTGGGAGGGACCTGTTCATACAATTTGGGCCATTTCAGTGATAAGAGGACATAAAGAGACGTTTGCTCACTAGAGTTCCCCTCATCCTGCTTCTTCTGCAAAACACCTAATTTATTTAAATCTTTATGGTATAAATTTTCAATTTCAGACAGCAAGTCAATTCATCTGGAAAAAAAAATACTAATAAAAATACAAAAAAAAATTTATTGAAACAACTGATGTTTATGTCATTTGGTGATAATTAATGATACTGTATCATACCTGGTACTAAACCATATAATAATGGAAGTAAATTGCAAAAAGATCTATTTTATAACTTGATATTATTTAGTAGTTGTGGAAATCTGTGAATTGTTAAAGAAAGTGTTTTAAATAATATTTATTTTAAAAATGAGAGTAACATTATCACACTATTTACATGTGTGTTTTAAAATGCAAGTATAATGTTCTTTTTGTGATTATTTTATGCATTTTAGAATGATAACTATATACATATAAATAATTTTGTGTCTGTGTGAGTGTACCTTCTAATCTATCACATTGCTCACATATGTATAGCAATACCAGTAATTGACCTTGTGGGGATATATATTTTTATTTATTTATTTTTTTATTATTATTTAGGTCCCCATGAGTAAAATAAATTATGAAGAAATAAGTGTTTAGGAAATGAAAAACTAAACAATCTTTTCTGTGAGGATTGGTTTAACGGGCAGAATTTCTGCAGGGGGATAGAAAATGCAGTATGTACAGTTTTAAAATAATTTTGTAAATGGAAAGTCCCCTTACAGATAGTTTTACCAGTGTACGTGCTAGAGCTGGGCGATGACATCGGTCTCAGTATTTTATTGAACGAGCACCATTGAAAATACCAATAAAAAAAGTTCCGTGTGACGGTTCGGTGAAGTGGTATAGCTTTAAGCGTAAAGAAAATGTGGCTGCTGAGCATGCGCCTTGCAAGTAATCTCAGTAAACTCAGAGTATTTGTCATTTACTATGGAGGTGCTTGTCATGCACGACGCGCATATGGTGTGCAATAGGCACGCACATGATTCATGCATATTTTCTAAGTACACTTTGTTAAAAAAACATCTGAACTTTTCAGAATGCCCTGAGCACAAGACGATTTATGCAAGTAGAACTAACCAATCTGCTTCACACTTAATATGGAATATAAATATTTCCGTAATTATAGTAGACTAATTACCTAAGACAAACACAGCACACCAAACACTGCTGCAGCTTTTACTTCTCTCCATAAACTTGCATCGGAGCTGCAGCAATGGTTTGTCTGTTTGTCATCCTCTGAGGAAACGGTTGATGGTCACGTAGTTACGAGAGAGACAATAGAAAATGGTGAGGGAAACCACGTTACCACATACCACGTATAAACAAATTTCACACTGAATAGGAAATTCAGGACTTACTTTCAGCATTCAGCTGAAATTACCTCCAACATTCAGCACTTACAGCACTGGTTACTTTAATCATTCTCTATTCAGGTAGACAGCAGTTATACTTGTATGACTGAATGTAGCTTCTGGGATGTTGCAGAGATGATCTCAATGATGATAAACTGAAGACAGCCTTTAGTCTTCAAAGTTTGTCTTCTTGGACTACAGGCAATATCATTGACATTATTTACTTCAGATGTCAAGCTCAATTGGCAGTGTGGCTGACAGATCCAAGTCATGTCAGTGTAGTTTATCATCATCTCTGCTGCATAGTAAGAAATACAAGGAGCCAGTAAAACCTTTCTGCAATATTTTTTAGGCTGTCCTCTTTTTCCCTTTCTCAGCCATCTTTAGGCATTTTTGGGATGGATGGTGGGTCATGCGGCCTCACACATACACAAACACACTGTTCAAGAAAAGAGATATTAGTCAGCTTAGTGCGACAGTGACAGTTAACTAAATAAGCAATGATCTGCCAGCGTATCAAAGAGGCGATGCTGGAAGATTTATTCCCAATGCCCATTGTTTTCTTTCTCAAAGGCCCGAAAGCATGACCTCAGATTTATGAGACTGCACTCGGCCTTTCTGTCAACATACACAGACATACACACACCACAAAGACCAGACGCCGGTCCCTGGTGTGTTTGCACACAGCTCAGAATAGACCAGTACTGTCAACGCAAGGGAATGTTTTAATCAGAAAGCAAAGCAAGCACTGCCCTATGTAGACGCACGCATGAGCAAACGCAAGAGTGCAATAAAAATAAAGATACAATTGAATGGCTTTGGAAAATATGTACTAATACCAAGTTTGACCTTTTTGGTCTATAAAACTGCATTAATCCTTCATGGCAAAGATTCAACAAGGCACTGGAAATGTTGCTTAGATATTTTGGTCTATATTGACATGATAGCATCACACAGTTGCATAGCTGCTGCAGATTTGTCAGCTGCACATCCATGATGTGAATCTCCCATCCCAAAGGTGCTCTATTGGATTGAGGATCTGGTGACTGTGGAGGCCAGTTTAGTGCACTGAACTTATTGTCATGTTCAAGAAACCAGTCTGAGACAATTTGTGCTTTATGACATGGTACGTTATCCTGTTGGAAGTAGCCATCAGAAGATGGGTACACTGTGGTCATAAAAATATGGACAGGGTCAGCAACAATGCTCAGGTAGGCTGTGGCACTGACACAATGCTCAGTTGGTACCAATGGGCCCAAAGTGTGTCAAGAAAATATCCTCAAACAATTACACCACCACCACCACCTGAACCACTGATACAAGGCAGAATAGATTCATGCTTTTGTGTTGTTGACGCCAAATTCTGACACCATCCAAATGTCGCTGCAGAAATCGAGACTCATCAGACCAGGCAACGTTTTTCCAATCTCCTATTGTACAATTTTGGTGAGCCTGTGATAATTGTAGCCTCATGGTGCTTTCACACCTACACTTTTGTTTCGGAACCTGTCTAAAGAACCCTTTGCCCAGTTAGCGCGGTTCGTTTGGCATATGTGAACAGGGCAATCAAGCTCTGTTCCGCGCCAAAACGAACCATGGAGCGGTTCGATTGCAGTAAGAAAAACGATCTGAGCGCGGTTATATCACAGTGTTTTATGGATATGTAATAGGCATACGGCTATATGAAGAGAGAATTATGAGTAGGGCGGGAAGTTTCACGAGTCTCTGGATGCCCGCAAACAAGTGATGATCTCCTGGTAATCTCGCGTCTCTTTCCCGGTCCTCAAATAGTCATCGTCACGCACCCTTCTCACCCCTCCCTACCGCATCTCTCCTCAGACACGTCGTGCAAGTGCGCACCCTGTCAATCACCACCAAACCACCACCTCTCCTGACAGCTGAGCAGGACGCTGCAAAATAAACCCTGACACTCTGACCAATGTGAGGAGAGTTTACTCGCACGTGACTTGTTTTAGCTCTTTTGGTCCGATTAGAAACTTTGCAGTGTGAAAGCGAACCGGAAACAACTGAATCGATTCACAGGTGTGAAAGCACCCTCAGTTTTTGCTCTTAGCTCACAGGAGTGGCACCCAGTGAGGTCTTCTGTTGCTATAGCCAATCTGCCTCAAGGTTAGATGTGTTGTGCATTCATAGATGCTCTTCTGCATACCTCGGTTGTAACGAGTTGTTATTTGAGTTACTGTTGCCTTTCTATTAGCTCAAACCAGAGGACATTCTCCTCTGACCTCTGGCATTAAAAAGACATTTTCACCCACAGAACCACAGCTCACTGGATATTTTCACTTTTTAGGACCTTTCTCTGTAAACCCTAGAGATGATTGTGCTGATATACTCAAACCAGCCCGTCTGGCACCAACAACCATGCCATGTTCAAAGTCTCCTAAAATCGTCTTTCTGCAGCAGATTGTGTTGACCATGCCTAAATGCCTAAATGCATTGAGTAAAGTTGCCGGTGAGTGTGTGTAAGTGTGTGTGTATGTATATATATATATATATATATATATTGGGATACTTTATATATCCCAATCAATGACTTAAATGTCAATCTTTCAGTCACATAATATTAAAATTTTATTTTTTATATATTCTAAACTAGTATAATAAACTTATTGTGTAAAAAATATATTTATGTCTATTTTGGAAAACAATTATGCTGATTGAGCTGCATATATTAGATTATTGGAAATTCTTAATAGAATATTTACTTTATTTAGGAAAAGTCATGGTCAAATAAACATCCATAATTTATTTCATGTAGTTTAGGTAGTTATTATGAAATACGATCCAATTTGTCATTTTGTATATTGTACACTACTGGTATGAATAACTTGTAGAGTATAATTCCTTCAGCATCCCTTTAGCTGTTAGATCTGCTAAAATTAAATTTGTAAACTAAATATGTATGTGCAGGAAATTTATATGTGATTACAGGACCACAGGAGGAAAGTGTAAGCAGAAGAAAGAAAGAAAAAACAGTGGTATAAAGAGAGCAGAAGAACGAAAGACTGTGAGTGGAGCTCGTGCATCACTATTAGAGCCAAATGAGCCAAACACACACATACAGACTAAACGATATACTGAACACAAATCAAATACATTCAAACACAACCCTCGCTTTCACACACACGCGTATCACCAGCCGAAAACGTAATGAATAATCACTACCGCTGAAACAATTTCTCACTCAGATCTCAGGCTTCAGCATTTTAAGTCTCTCAGCAGTAACTTGCTGCCAAGTTCAACAAAGTGCTAGAAATAATAATTAGTTTCCATGGTGATGCTGACTGGAAGGGGGGGGGGGGGGGGTGTAGTTATAAAGACTAAACAATACAGAGAGAAATCAGTACCAGGAACCATTTGCATTTGAAGTGTGAAAGTTAGCACATATCTGTGCATGCACATGTGCACCGTCACGTGTTTCTGATCTATCAGAAGTCAGCCAGTGGGCAATAAACGACCATTTTTAAAGAGGCCATATGTGCAATTAAAATTGGGTGTAATAGAATAGGATGAGTACTTTAATGTTCACATGAACACATTGTTTTACATAAAATTTTGAGTTTTTTTTATGTTTTTATTAACTTTTTTTATACAAAAAGCATTTCACCTTTTAAAGTATGCATAATTATCCTTCAAGCATTTTTAACAATTCCCTTTTTTAAAGCAAGTTTGCAATGTCTGAAATCTTATGCACACACTGGTGTTCACGGAATGACAAACCCTGTCCTGGCTCATTGTGGTCAAATGGCTTTATTTAATTTATTTAACAATTCAAACTGAATTGCCTGTGAAAATGTACAGGCACAAATAATGATTTTGTAATTAACAACGATTAAATGGTTAAAAACAGGCTATTCAAGACTGGCCAAGAGAGCTTAACGTGCTGCAATTCAAGAAAACACATGTGAACACAAAAACCACCAGCAAATTGACAAAAGATTAATACAAATTAATAAAACGTGCTGCATTTTCTCACAATGCAAACAATTTACTAAAATGCTTTGACTATTGCTCAGTGAAATTGTATTTGATCTTAAAAACATCAGTTTTTTGTTTATTTTATTATCCCGATTACATTTTTTTTTTTGTAATTTCTTGCCTAAATAACCATAACCTAAATAGCCAGGTCTATCACGTTTAGGGTCTCCTTGAAACATTTAGGTTGTGTTGGGAGAAAATGCAACATGTTTTACTAATTGTTTGTGTTGTGAGAAAATGCAGTGCGTTTTTTTTATTTTTATTTTTTTTTATGTTTGCATTGGGACGATTTGCAGCATGAGTGCTGTCAAATGGATGAAGATATTTTCTCACATGGCTGGCGTTTTTTGTAATTGCATTAGTTTTTTTTTTTTAATTGCAGCATATTAAACTCCTTTGGCCACCATACTATTCTTTATTTTTTGTCATACAGACAAGAATGAGACATTTAACTTTGATTTAACAAAACAGTTTGCTTTTATTTAAGTTTAAAAACAAATTAAGTTATTCAGGTTTAACATATGTCATGGCATTAATTGGATTGTAGCATTTTTCCTGGTTATTAAATCAAATCAAACAATCTATTGGTTTTGGTTCATGATTGGTAATGTGGCGCAGTAGGTAGTGCTGTCGCCTCAAAGCAAGAAGGTCACTGGTTCGTGCCTTGGCTGGCTTAGTTGGTGTTTCTGTGTGGAGTTTGCAAGTTCTCCGAGCGTTTACGTGGGTTTCCTCCGGGTGCTCCGGTTTCCCCCACAGTCCAAAGACATGCGGTACAGGTGAATTGGTTAGGCTAAATTGTCCATAGTGTATAAGTGTGAATGAGTGTGCATGGATGTTTCCCATAGATGGGTTGCAGCTAGAAGGGCATCTGCTGCGTAAAACATGTGTAAGTTGGCATTCCACTGTGGTGACCCCTGATTAATAAAGCGACTAAGCCGAAAAGAAAAAAAATGAATGAATATACATCCCTGACTTTTTGAGGGGGCCAGACCACACAGGATCTCATACGTGTAAACTGTATGCATTTTGACTTCAGCAAATCAATCACTATTATCATTATTATGATATTGTTACTGTGAAATAAACTTCTACACAAACATTTGTGGAGGTAACATCTGAACCTAGATTAATGCATTTTAGAGACTTATGGATACATTTTCTGTGTTAGGTCCTATTTTAATTGGGTATTAGTATAAATCTGTGATCTGATCATAAGTAGTTAACTGATACATATAATTTGCCACTGATATTAACAGCATTTAAATGTATTTTTTGTGACCATATGTGCTTGAATTTGAAAACTCTACCCTCTTATTTTGTCACACTCTATATCATGTTTGAACATTCACTGTGATGCATGAGCACTATAGAAAGAGCAAACCATGTTGTGTGGCTTATGAGCTGGAAAGTAAATTAAAAGAAACAACATGAATAGAAACTACAATTTAGCTTGTATTCCATGTGTTCTATAGAAAAGTAAGTATAAGGATCACATGTTAGATCAGTCGGTGGAGAAAAACATGGTCTTTTGTAGCTGTTTGAAAAACTACATCATTTACACTATGAAAACAATCCAATCTAATGCACCTTCAACTATCTCTGGAAGTGGTCAAAAATGGACAAGACTGAATCATTTTGGAATCCATTTACACTTGAGTATAGGACCATCTACTAGTGAAAAACAAACAATAATACCAGGTGTAAACTAGGCTTTAGAAAGACATTCACAAACTGGTACACACCAAAGCAAAAAATAAAACACTGCAAAGATATTTCACCCAAGAATGAATGAAATGTCGCTGTGTCTGACCTCACAGGGTTGGTTCGGTTCCCTCATATATATATATATATATATATATATATATATATATATATATATATATATATATAAATATATATATATATATATATATATATATATATATATATATATATATATATATATATATATATATATATATATATATATATATATATATATATTAGTGCTGTCAATCGATAAAAAAAAATTTAACTAATCATTCGCACTTAAAAAAAAAAAATATCGATTAATCACGTTTAAAAGACTGAAACTTGTAATTTTGGCTATTCGAGTGTAAAATTACTGTAAAATGGCTGTAATAAACAGCCATATTTATTACAGAAATAAAAACACAGGCATGTTAGTGTCATTTGAATTTCAAAACAATCAATGCCAATAAAGAAAAAATCATTTCCATGTTGGATTCTAAGTGGACTGCAAAAAAATGCCAAAATACAGGCATTGCAGATATGGAAAATTATAATAATAATAATAAAGTATTAAAAATCTGTGCATGGCATGACCTTGAATAGGTTTACCAACTCCCATTCTATAAAAGCACAAAAGCCATATATAGGAAATAACGAGAGTTGACAAAGTAAAAAACAACATTTTTTTAAAATTTATTATTGAAATAAAATTATAATTCACACTGGAAATGTGGGTGCCTGTGTGTTTTAAGGGAGCCTAGAAAATAATGAGCATAACAAAAACTGCCTGCTGACGCACACAGTTAATGTTGATTAATAAAATAAAGATAAATAATAAAAGCAATGTGTCAGAGACCCTTAAAAAATGTTTAACTCAACAATGAAACATCAAACGTAGCTAACAGCTTTTACATTGTCAATCAAATTAACTTAAAAAATTTAAAAAATGCAACAAATATTTGTTTGGGCTCGAACTAGAAAACTAAATGTAAAAAAAAAAGTTGCTTAAGTTGCACACTAGTTTGGTCATGTATAAATATCATTATAACCATATTGTTTAAATATTATTGTCACTATAAGCCTACATCATGCTGATGATCAAAAACACAATGTCATGGTATCTCATGCACTGTCTTCTGACCGAGTGCATCTTAAAATACATGACTGAAACCCCTCATAGAGCTTGAGCAGCAGACGTTCTTTATCATTTGTAAAATAAAGACTTGCAGGTTAAGGAAACAGCATAGGAAGTTGCCGCGACCGTGGTGCAGATTAAAAGTTTAAAAAAGTATATTTATATGGACAGATAGGTAACTAGATAAAATAGACAGGAATGTATTAATCTGTGCCCCGCTGCAGAGTGCAGACGCAAAAGCCTAAGAAGGAGGCGTGACTCTCGGCTATTTTGACAAATACATACCTACGTTACACAGAGCCCAACATGGAAGTTTGTGATTGGGTCAGCCCAATGTCTATAAAGAAAATAACCAATGGGCTGCAGATTATGTCACACGGCCGCTCTGTCCGAAAAAGAAACATCTTACTTTCAGAGCGTGACAGCTCACAGCACCGTCAATCACCGAGGCAGAAAAAACATGACAGTCTGCTAAGTGTTTATGGGCCGGTCGATCATAAGAAGATGATCAGCCCGGCCCAAAAAGTACATCCAAACAGCGGGAAAACTGCCCGGCGTCTGCCCCTGGCCACAACAAGAAAAAAAAAACAAAAAAAAAAACGTGTTAATTGTGTTAATTTTATTTACGTGTTAATTATTTCAAATACATACATACATACATATATTTATTCTTTTTTTCTTCCCTTTTAATCACCGATCGTTTGAGGCACTTTGGTCCACTCTCGTCGTGAAGTCGTGCTTTAATCTGCATTAGTCTGAATGTAAATCCCTGTGTGCTGCACCAGTGTGAGCGTGTGGACGTGTGGACTAAAGCACATCAAATTAAGCTATTTAAAAAATAGAAAACGTAAAAATATTTTTGTATATATTAGACACAACTTTGATGCTTGGATTTGCACTAGCTCTGTGATGCAGGTCCACAACTTTAAACTTGGGGTTAAATAAGGCTGCGCAGTCTCTGTGTTCAGTCCATTACTTCCACTTTATCCGTTCAGCTGAGGGAACGCAACCAACCCTGTGACGCCAAACTCAGCGGCATTCCAAGATGGCAGCACCCTAAGTCTAAAAGCTATATTAAAACATGCTATTTTCTTCTAAATTGTTACATTAATCAAGTTTGTTTAATAAATTTTAAATGAAAATCAATTTACAAAATAATGTAAACTTGACTGAGTGCTTCACTTCCACTTTAGGTGGTTAGAAACTTTTATCTTTATTTCAGAAAGCTGAAAACATATAACCATTGACATCCATAGTAGGAAAACAAAAACTTCCCTTCGCTTGTTCCAAACCTGTTTGAGTTTCTTTCTTATGTTAAACACAAAAGAATGTATTTTGAAAAAAGCCAATGGTTACATGTTCCAGCTTTCTTCAAAATACATTATTTTGTGTTTAACAGAAGAAAGAAACTCAAACAGGTTTGGAACAAGCGAAGGGATATTCAATGACAACAGCATTTTCATTTTATAGGGAACTATCCCTTTATATATATCATTATGACACAAGTAAATGTATACACTGGGTTGGGCAGAAATACATTGAAATGTATTTTAAAATACCAAATACCTTCGATAAGCATCCGCTTGTTAAGTTTGACGCCACCCGAAGCAGCTTCCGGGTCCAAGTGCTCTATCAAACTGTATGGGGAGACTCATGAAATGGCAATAATAAACGTTTACTAAGCGCTTTAAAGAGCCCATATTATACATGAAATAGGGTCATATCTTGGTTGTAAGGGTCTCCAACAACAGTCTAATATGCATGCAAGGTCAAAAAACAGTTTCATGGTCTTATAATCTGCATTTATTTTTACCTAATTATCCCAGCGACTCCTGTATGAATCGTCCAGTGATTCATTTGTTCCCAAACCCCTCCTTAGCGCGAAGCTAATCTGCGCTGATTGGACCAATGACAGTCTGTCGCGATTGGTCGACTGCCTTCAGTCAGAGAGGGAAATGGCCAATAGCTAATCAGCAATTTAAAAAGTAATCACAGTTCATACACGCTCGATAGTGTAGGCGTGAATTTTAGCTGCCACACTATGGCGAGTGGATAGTGCCACGGATAACCGAACGAAGGAGACAGTCGTGTACTGGCCATACCACACACACACAAAAACACACACACACCTCCGGATGACAACGCTCCCGCTTCCGCCCGCACCCGCCAGGTTTTAGCCTAAGAACCCGCTCCGTTTTCTGCCCGCCGCGCCCGGTCCCGCTAGAGCGGAGAACACAACCAAATATCACCCAGTATACAGTCCAGACAGCCACGCTGTCTGTATAGACACATACACAGCACAAAGCACACAGAGCTCGTTCGTTCGTTCGTTCGCTCTCTCTCGCTCTCTCTCATACGCTCTCTCATACCAAGCAGACTCTCTCTTTCTAATTCGCATAGCAATATCCGTGATATTGCTAGACAGCCCGCTCCCGTCCCAAATTAAACCCGTTACCGACCGCTCCCGCGATTTATTCGGAAATTTATTCCCGCGGCTGTCCCCGCGCCAGATTTCTGCGGCGCGGGAATAAATTTCCGAATAAATCGCAGGAGCAGAACTCTAGCACGGAGCTCCATAAACAAACAGCACGCGTCGCGTTTTTAACGTGACTTTGCACGCGATAAGATAATATATCCAGTTAACCTGATACAGTACACGCGGTTACAAGTAACAAATCACAACTAAATACATTTGCAAGCTAGAGTAAACGAGGCAACAACTTTAACCGCACGTACTTACACTTGAGAAATGGAAGAAACCCATCCTGACGTCCATCAGTTACTCTTTACTGATCCTTCCTTTAACAAACTCAGATGAAGTATTCTTTGTAGCATGTAGCTTCCAGAAGTTTCCAACTGCTTGGTTATAATGCTGAGGTTTCATCTTTGGGTAGAGACTCAATATATCCATCTGCAGTGTGACTTCAATCAACCGGCATGTTTGTGTGTGTGTGTGTTTGTGGGTGTGCGTGTGTCTGGGTTTCTGCGTCAGAGGGCGGGGCCTCAGGTTTGAAATCTCCCGGGTTTGCGCGTGCACGTGAATAACTTGGTTTCGTTCGTACGTCATGGCGAAACACCTAATGAGTCGGTATCAAGGCGACTCGTTCGAAGCACTATGAGTCGACTCTTTTATAGATGAATCAACAGTTTTAAACACTGTATTCTTACAGATTTAAGCCTTAGCTGGATACTTCACTTCACTTAGAGCTGTGTTACACACTACATGGAGGGGAATTTTCAAAAACCCATAATATGGGCTCTTTAATACTTTCGAAATTCAAGATCGCAATATATATGTCCATGCCTAATATCCGATGGCCAGAAAGTGATTCATTTTTTTTTAATTGTTAAAATTTTGGTATTTGTGATGCAGCATGCCCAGTGGTTTTTGTGTACACTATGACTTTAAATAAAATTCACTTTAATGTGTGACATGAAAAAAAAGTAATCCTAAACAAATATTTTCTTAATTTAAACGAGTTAAGTCTTGGACCCGGAAAAAGTATTACATACTGTACGTCACCAACACTTCACCACTTAACAAGCGGAAATGTACCAAAATAAAATACAGTATTTTTGTATTTTAAAAAATACTACAAAATACTTTTATAAAGGAGCATGACATCAGTCCCTTTAAGAATAAACTGACAGTTCATTCTCAGTGTCAAACATGAACTTAAAAAAAGTTTACATCTAGTTTTGCAAATAAACTCTTCATATACAATATCCTGCTCCTGCTATAACATGTCAGTTTTTATAAAATAAATTTCCATATGTTGTGTCACTTTGACATCTTTAGGAATACATCTTCATTTATCATACATTGCAACGATAAATGCTGTTGTAGGAATTGTCACTGAAGGACTTTTTATGTAGTTTGTTTTAAAAACAAATATTTGGAATCAGCAATCCACCTAAAACTACTATTAGTTGTACAGTATACTTTTTGTCCAAATATTTAATTATTTTTTATTTTTTATTTTTAGAGTTAATAATGTCCAAAGCACCAATCAGAGGGTGCATTTACATGACGTCATCATGTACACTTATTTTACAGCACTTTAAGGAATATATAAAAATACAAAATACATATATATATATATATATATATATATATATATATATATATATATATATATATATATATATATATATATATATATATACATATATATAAAGGTATATATATATATATATATATATATATATATATATATATATATATATATATATATATATATATATATATATATATATATATATATATATACACACACACACACACAAAATATTTCCATAAACCCTATCAAATTTAAAATTATAAAATGCTATTTTATATTTAAAATATGTATTTGAAATACATGTATCATAAATTTTGCCCATCCCTGTGTATATAGAATAATAAATACAAGCAAAATGACACCAACAGAGGTGGGACAGACAGAACATTAAAGTCTGATTACTTTTATGTGGAGACTTATACCCCATCCCGGTTTTATTTTCACTTTCTTCACGGTGAAATCCTCCAAGTTACCCACTGAGACCATTAAAACATTTTCTCATTGCGGGCCGGCCCTGATGACATTAAAATCCAGTCTTTAGGACAAATGGGAAAAGGCGAGGAAGCAAGAGACAGAGGAGAAGGAGGAAGAGAGGAAGATTAAATGTTATTACAACAGAGGGACATCCAATAGGAACATATGGTGCTAGTGCTATCAGATTTCCCAGCGCATGCTGGGAAAGCACGTTGAGAGTCTCTTCTGATTGCTTGATGTTAACAATACATTGACAATCTCATTTACACGGAGCCCTGCTCGGAGAATGCTTATCTAATGAAGTCATATGCATTTATTTCCTCCATGTGCATGGAAGTTTTCTGGCACTACAGATGTAACCAAGAGCAGGTGCACTTTGACAGGAAAAGAAAGATATGAAATGGACGGCTCCATTTACTGGATGTGATTATTTAAATAAAAATGCTCAATGCGTTTAATATATCTCCGCTACAATATATCAGAAGACAGAGAGAGACACATTATAAATGTAAAAAAAGAAATTGCAGCACCCGTCAGCTAAACCACTTTAGGCAGTGATATAGCTAATGCAAATAACAGACTATCTTTAAAAATCAGACTCAGTCTGAGCCAAAATGTTCTATGCTTTCAGTACAACTGCAATCACTATGGATATTCCTTTGAGAAACAGCCATTTTGCAAGAATAATGCATATACTTCAAGTGTCTCTATTATGCTCTTTTAAAGATTACCTTTCAGTGTTTGTGATTGCGTTAGAGATGGGTTACAGCTGGAAGGACATCCGCTACGTAAAAACATGCTAGATAAGTTGGCGGTTCATTCCGCTCCGGACCCCAGGTTAATAAAGGGACTAAGCTAAAAAGAAAATCAATAAATGAATGTTTGTGATTGTGCAAGATGTACAAAGTGATAAATATCAAAGTGAATGGCATATAAAATTGCAGTTTCTTAAAACAAATTCGGATTTTGAACTTTATGAGGAATTCCTGTTTCACTTCCGTAACTGATCTGTGTAAATCTATAACACATTTACATTTAAACCACTTGACTTATGCACTAAAATTAATCCAGACTTTGTTGCTTATGATCTGAGGACATTGTTTATGAGCACACAGGCAAATAAAGGAATAACAGTGTTATAATTAAATGCAACCTAATAGGCCATAATGCATATTTAAATGGAAATGTTGGTAAATACCAATAATCATAAACTCTGCTGTAAACAACACAAAGTTGTTATCCCTCAAGTATAATTTTTATTCTTTTTCAAATATTTGCTAAGCACTGTTTAACAAAGAGAGAAAAAAAAACACATTTTTTAAACAATGGCTTTAATTACTAATTTATAATAACTAATGTACGTATTTTTGCTATGATGACAGTACCTAATATTTTACTATTTGCAAGACATTAGTATTCAGCTTAAATTTCAATTTAACGGCTTTACTTGGCTAATTAGGTAAGTAGAGTTAATTGTAAAAGTCATTGAGCAACAATGAATTTTTCTGTAGGCCTTGGAAAAAAATATATAATTTATATATTTATATACATATAATACATATAATAAATACATTTATATACAGGGCTATATATATATATATATATATATATATATATATATATATATATATATATATATATATATATATATATATATATATATATATATATATATATACATACAGGGCGACGCAGTGACGCAGTATTTAGTGCTGTCGCCTCACAGCAAGAAAGTCGCTGGTTCTGGTGCTGGTTCGAGCAATTGGCTTTTCTGTGTGGAGTTTGCATGCTCTCCCTGCATTCGCGTGGGTTTCCTCCGGTGCTTCAACAGGCAAAGAAATATGGATAAGACCAAGAAAGCACTTTTTGAAGGCAAGTGTCAGTATAAAACATCTAATGTCGTATCACCAGGCTCTCCAGAGTTTCATGCAATTTCGAGTGTTTCATTTTTAACTTTCGACTTCTGTTTTAATGGAATTTGATACCGCATGGTGAATGGAAGAAAAACCTCTGCATTTCATGATTCTGTGGTCCTTCAAGGTAATCAAAAATCGCTCCTTACATGGTAGACTCTTAACAAGAGTATTATCTTAATCATATTAAAATCGGTGTATTGTAGTCCATGTAAATGTACTCAGAAAGTGTAAGATGAAGTCGCGAGCTGTCAAAGACAGCAAATTCCTCTGCCTTTCAGCATGAGCCCTCAAATGTGTCATTAGGTTTGAGGTGTTTCCTCCTTAAATGAAACGAAAGTGTATGCTTCGCGTTGTTGTGTCAGAATCCTTGTGAAATACAGCCATATTTAGAACGCTTAGTTTAAGCAAATTTGATGAACGCGCTCATGCGTGTTCAATCTGAAGGGAGTCGCTCCAGCTGCCCTGTCCTGCGCGCGTTTTGTGTGTGTGTGTGTGTGTGTGTGTGTGTGTGTGTGTGTGTGTGTAACTGTCTGTGTGTGTGTCTGTGTCAGCCCCGTGCACAGAGCAAAGACCCTTACAGGGGCAGGTGCTCAACGTAATCGCAAAGTGAAGAGCAAGTGCCTCCTGAGAGGGGCACCTCAGCCAATGAGGGCAGAGGGGCTGTAGCTATAGCGACCAGGCCACCCTCCTGTGCACGGCCCTGGTCTGTGTGTGCACGCGTGCATTTCTTAGCAACAAACCTGCCTAAACGTCGTTGTCTGTAGCACTAAATCCAAAAGTTTCCAATTGCCGTGAGATTGCAGTGCACTCTCAGCTCACATCATTCAAAAGTAAAGGTCCACATTGTCCCCCGATAATGTCAACAGACTGGACTGTTTTAGCAACTGGATGAATGTAAAGGAGGATCAAGCAAAATTGTTTCCAACTTGTTTACAACTTTACAATAAATACAATAGTTTGTATTCAATTCTTTATTGTTATTATAATTTTCCATTTTCCATATCTGCAATGCCTGTATTTTGGCATTTTTTTGCAGTCCACCTAGAATCCAAATTGCAAATATATATTTTTTTTCTTTATTGGTATTGACTATTTTAAAATTCAAATGGCACTAGCATGCCTGTGTTTTTATTTCTCTAATAAATATGTCAAGCCAGGATCTTGATGGTTTATTGTGGGTATGTTGTTTACATGAAGAAATCTGTGTTACAAGTTAAACAAAAATTCAAAACAATTATATTTTGAATTTAAAAAGTTTTGTCTTGTGTTTACATTAATTTTACATATAAATAGCCAAAATGACAACTTTCAGTCTTTTAAATGTGATTAATCGCAATTAATCTTGATTAATTTTCAAAAAAAAGTGTGATTAATTAGTTAATTTTTTTTCTCGATCCACAGCACTAATATATATATATATATATATATATATATATATATATATATATATATATATATATATATATATATATATATATACTGTATATAACATCTATAACTAGTAAAACCTATATAACTTAGAACTAAGCATATATACTTTCTGCAAAACAAAACGTACTGTGAAATATTTTTTTGGTCTGACATTCATTTTATTGTCGGACTATTGTTGGACTACAATCAATCAACCCGCCCTTCCATTCGTTCGTCTATCGATCCATCGCGCCATCCATTCATCCATTCATCCAGCCATCCATCCATCCATCCATCCATTCATCCATGCATCCATCAATCGGCGGATTTAGGCATGGGCAATATGGGTGATCGCCAAGGGCGGCATCTTGCTGGGGGGCGGCGGTACAGGGAGAAAAAAAATGAGCCCCAGTAAAGGCTTTGAGATACCATTTACTTTATGCAAGTATATTGATTTAGAGTGTTAATCACAAAAAATGCCCAAGCTTGTTACTCTCTATGTGCAACCGAAAAAACGCTGGTGAAATCAAATTGAAGCATGCTTGCAGAAAACGATTCCGGTGCGCTTCACTCGCTGCTCTGCTCCCGATGTGAATCCGGTTGTTTACAGTAATGCAGATAAAATATGCACATCTATTTGCTCTGAAACCAGAGTAACTGGTGTAACTTTTATGCAAAAGTGTTGGCACGCAGTGAGTTTTGCAAGTGGACAAAACCAAAGTTTATATGATGATGATCTTATTTTGACTAAGCAAGGCTTTGCAGCAGAAAGGAGGGATAATGAGTCGGGGAGGTAAGACTTTCCCCCGGCCATGAGTCGGGTCAAAAACAACAGATAATTTCATAAAACATATGCATTTTTTGTATTCTATAGAATTATCACTAATATTTATGCAAAAGATTTCTTAAGTGATCTTAGCATGTCACTCCAGTTGTATATATCTTTACATTGTTTTCCAGTTACATTTAGGATTGATTTCTGTTATTTATTTAGAAAAATAATTGTTTATTAATTATGATAATGGGTGGTATATTGGCAGCATAAGGTATATTGGGTACAGCATAAGAGGCTCGTTTTAATCTATGCATTTGACTGTGTCTCTGGTCATTTGTGCTACTAAATAATAACAGTACTGTTTTATCATCTCCAACTGTTGCTAGGAGCGCACAATTCATGTATTCAGTTGTCATGGTGATATTAATGTCGTTTTTTTCACCACTGCAGGTCATTGATTTGTTGTTATAGAGAGTATTTTTGTGGCTTTTGTGTTAAACGACAGTAATTACAATGACAAGACCCTCAGGAACAGAACGAAGCGGACTGCCTAAAGAGGACAATCAGGATTTTCTCACCGCGCCGCTAGTGTTGAAGAGCTCCCAGATGTGATAATAACAAAAGCAACCGGTTGAAGCACCGAGCGACGACGTCTTTCTCATAAATGCACATGCAGATCTGTCCTCTCGCTCGGCAGATGCTAAAGCGTCAGGGGGGGTGATTATCCATTCCAGATGAACACACACACATACACACACCCTGCATGTGGCGCTACAGATGCCCTAGCATGAGTAGGCATTGTCACCAGGACCTGCCTGCTACCTTTGGCTCAGAGGACACCAGAAGAGCAAATGTCACAGTGTTTCATGCCACTATGGTTCCACAGGGGCCATTAATCATGTTGCACCCAAGGTGGACACGAAGTGTGACTTTGCAAAAGGTGAGGCCTGAAAGAGTGAGTGATGTGTGACGCCATATTAAAGGAGGAAGACAAAAAATAATGGACATTTATGAGGAAAACAAGAGTTTAGTCTGCTATTGAGTGATATAGTAATTACACAGAAGACAAAATATAAGCATTCATGTACAGTATGAGCATGTTATTAGAAAGTTTATATATTTAGAGTAAAGTTTTATTAGTTGGACACAATATATTAATGACATTTATTAAATGCCGAGTGAATCTTATGTTAATTGTTATAATAAAAGCTAAGCTGTTGCCAGGAGTATTGTTAGTGAGACCAGTAGGGGGCACTCAACCTGTGATCTGTGTGGGTCCTAATGCCCCAGTATATTGATGGGGACTCTATACTGCTCAGTGAGCGCTGTCTTTCGGATGAAACGTTAAACCGAGTTCTTGACTTTCTGTGGTGATCAAAAATGTGTCCAGAAAATCGCTATATACATGTAAAGAATTATTTCAATAATTATTAAATATATTATAAACATTCAAAACATATGCCGATGTCTGCAGAAGCTGTTTTTGGAGTAGACAAGCAGACATTATCACTGTGCTTGCCCTGGCTCAGTACCACTTGTCAGCAAGGTACAGTACGTGTTACACACACACACAAATAAACGTTATGAAAATGATAGCTTGTACAGTTGGCGGTTCACTTCCGTTATTTGGTACGATTGCATTCATACCAGAAGTAAACTGGACCAGAGTTTGTGTAAAGCGTACCCCAGACCACCTCTTTCAGGTAGACTCGGGCAGGGTTCGTGGGTGCGCACTTGAGTTCAGAAGACATGTTCAAACTTAAACGTACCATACTCTGACGTCAAACAATCCGGGTGTGGACCAAAAGTGCTAGTGTGAAAGCAAATTAAGCCAAAACTGAAACTATGCTGTCAAAAAACTTTGCAAATGCTCTGATAAAGGCTTTTTTTTTTTGCCACTGGTGTATTGAAAAATAAATAAACAAATAAATAAATAAATAAATAAATATTTAATTCTTATTATTTTTCTTCTCACTCTTTCGATAAGAATGCATTAAATGTATCAAAAGTGAGAATAAAGGCTTTACATTATTCATTATTTTACATGTGCTGGTATTGTACACTGAAATATTACACAAAACAGCTAAGCGAAGTAATTACAATAACAATTCATATAATTAAACTACTCTACTATATAATACATTTTAAATAAACAACAAATATTACATTGACCCAAACATCACTCTTCTCCATTGATTTTCTAGCAATAAGTAGCCTGTTATTCGTTTTTATGCTTTCATCTGGTTTTGTGAAGCAGAACAGATGCATCCATTACGCAAGACTAGACATCCATGATGCATATCTGCTTAAAATAACCATGGCCGCCACAGAAACTCAACCAACTAAAAAAAAAAAAACAACACACCAATATTAATTAATTATTTTAACCTGCTAATTAGCAACCTCACACATGATGGTACAGACAGAAAGACTACCAGAAATAAGTGTATTATGAAGAAGAAGAGGAAGAAACTAGTTTTCATACTTTGTGTGACACTTTGTAGATGTTGGACATAGCAGTGTTATTAATATTTGACATAATTATCATCTCTAAGTCAAAATTTTATTCATTCTGTATATAAACTTAATAAATATGAGGCTCTTTCTGTAAGTTGTGAGTGATGTTTCAATAACAACCACACACACAAACACACACACACAAACACATACACACACACACACACACACACACACACACACACACACACACACACACACACACACTAATGGTGCTGTTTCTCAGAAGCTGCTTTATTGCAAAAATATCACTCATGTGACATTTTCCCTTCAAGAGCTGCATAATTGTTGATATCCCACTTTTCTAGTCATGTTTTAGAGGACAAACTGTGAAAAAGCTCAATTCCTGTTAAGGGTAAACTAAAAACAACATGAATTTATGAATAAACATAAATATATAAGGCCCAAAGTCTTTACTAAGACAGGTACTTTCAGCAACAAATGAGTCTGTCCATCCCACAAGAACATCTTCCACCACAGCATTCAGTTGTCAAGTCAAAGTATGTGTGTGTGTCTGTGTGTGAGAGAGTGAATGTTCTGTCCTGGTCCTGGTTTCCAGAGTCCAATCAGAGTGCAGTATGTCGAACATCAGTCTCTGTCAGAGCAGCATCCTTATCGCTTATGTCCTGTTTAAACCTACAAAAAGCTGTCCTAGAGAGAGAGAGAGAGAGAGAGAGAGAGAGAGAGAGAGAGAGAGAGAGAGAGAGAGAGATTTTACCATACTTTATTAAATCATCTTACAAAACCCAAAAACGAAAAAAAGAATTTACCATATACATATTACAACATCAAATTGAAAATTAAATTTTCCTCCACAACAGTACATAGAACATTGTTAAAACACCACTGCAACATAAACATATCCAAATCATTCATACCCTTGTAATATTTAAATTCAAACAGAATCCTTGATTTAACAAGAGTTTTAAAAGACAAAATGACGTCTTGACCATGTGAATTATTTATCTTACTTTTTCTTGACATATAGATTGCCATTTTCGCCTGTCCCACCACAAAGTTAATTAATTGCCATTTAAATCTTTGACTATAATTATAACCTGCCCCCAAAATGAAGGCAGTAGGTGTAAAAGATTCTCCAAAACCTAAAAATAAGTGCTCCAACAACACAAACAGTGACTGCAATCTATTACACTCTAAAAAACAATGAAAAATAGTCTCTCTTAAACCACAAAAAGCACAACTGTCATTGATGTTAGGATTAATAACAGATACAAAAGCATTGACAGCAATAACACCTTTTAAAATTCTCCATTGTAAGTCACCTGATTTTTTAACCAATGGTGGTTTGTATAATACCCTCCACACCGGTTTAACTTCATCACCCAAATTAAGTTTTGTCCTCCAGACATTGTCAGATTTATTACATAACACTGTTCTATACATGATTTTGACAAAACATTTATACATCTTTTTCCCATTCAAATCACCAAAGTCTAAAAACTGTAACCCATCTAAATTCAATAAGAAGCCCAACTTATCTTTCAAATCAGGTGTTATCCAGTGTTTGGGATAGGGATCTCTCAGATCTGGAGTTAAGCGTCCTTCCTCAAAGTCTTTTAAAAGCACAAGTTCCTCAGTTGTTAATTTTTTCTTCCATAGTTCCATAATCATTGCAGTGTAACGGAGCGACCTCTGACCCAACATAGAGGCCACTGCAGTTATGTCTTTCAAATCAGCACCCGCAATATTTACTATGTGTCCCAACTTTACAGTCTTAGTGATGCACAGTCTCTGAAAAAGATTTGGTACTTGATCTGTAATGTCCAGCCGAGCTCCCTTTACCAAAGGTTCTTCCAATAGCCAGAATAGTGAGGCTGCAGAATCTGACCTTTTAATTTTAAATGAACCCCAGGCCTTAAACAGTTTTTGATAGAAAAAAGGTAATCCATTCAGGTGCAATTTGCCATGATCCATAAAAAACAAAGTCATGTCCAGTCCGAGACAGTCAACTCTTTGAAGAACAGCCTTAGTCACATTCCTCCACACCAAATCTACCGGGCCTGTTAAGAGTCTCTGAACAAACTGTAATCTAAAAGTGGCATGTCTGCTCACTAGGGATACCAGTCCTTGTCCACCCTCTTCTAAAGGCAAATAAAGTTCACTTTGAGGCACCCAGTGCATTCTATCCCAGAAAAAATTAACTAATTTGGCTTGTAGAAATAACAGCAACCCTGAGGGAGGTTCCGTACAAAAAAGCCTATGCCACAAAGTTGAAGCTATAAGATTGTTAATAATTAGTACTCTACCTCTAAAAGATAACTGGGGGTGAATCCATCTCCATTTTTTTAATTTTCCTTCTATTTTTTCTATTATTCCATCCCAGTTTTTTTGTTGCATAGTGCTCTCTCCAAGATATACTCCCAGGTATTTAAGACCTCCCTTCTTCCAAATCAGCCCACCAGGTAAAATTGGAGTACCATTGTTCCATTTGCCATTAATTAAAGCATCACTTTTACCCCAATTAACTCTGGCTGCAGAAAGTTTGTCAAATTCACTAATAATGGACACTAAAGTATTTACATCCTTTTGACCATTAACAAAAACTATAACATCATCCGCATAAGCTGATAATTGATGTTGAACACTTTTATTGGCAAGCATAAAACCTTCAATTCTAGAACGTAGCTTTCTTAACATTGGCTCAATGGCCAAGGAATATAACATTCCAGACAGGGCACAGCCTTGCCTTATACCTCTATTTATTTTAAAAGGGGCACTCAAACCACCATTGATTTTCAATACGCTTTCAATGTCTTGATACAACACTTTAATCATTCCAATAAAACCTGATCCAAAACCAAAAGCCTCAAGAGTATTCCAAAGGTACTGATGCTCCACACGATCAAATGCTTTTTCCTGATCAATTGAAATTAAACCCAAATCAAGATTAAAATAACTAGACAGATCTAGAATGTCTCTAACAAGACTAATATTATCCATAATAGACCTGCCAGGCACACAATAAGTTTGGTCAGGATGGATAATATGCCCTATCACATTTTTTAATCTATTGGCCAATGTTTTAGAGAGAATTTTAAAATCTGAACAAAGTAGACTCACTGGTCGCCAGTTCTTTATTTCCTGTAAATCACCTTTTTTAGGCAACAGGGTCACCACTGCCCTCCTACAACTCAGAGGGAGTGAGCCCTCAGTCAAACTCTCATTAAGAACAGCCAAAAAATCTTCTCCCAATACGTCCCAAAAGATTTTATAAAACTCGATAGGGAGGCCATCAATACCTGGAGCCTTACCAGGTTGCATGGCTTTTAAAGCTGTTAAAAGTTCAAGTTCAGAGAGAGGCCTTTCAATCTTTTCCTTATACTCCTGTGATATGTTAGGCAAGTTTTCATAAAAACTGGCAGACAGATTTTCATCCTCTTTATATTCACTCCTGTACAAATCCACATAGAATTGTACAGCCCTTCTCCTTATCTCAGCAGGATCTATCAGTACCTGCCCACTTTCAGCACGTAAAGAATGAATGAGACGACTTTGGCCATTTTTTCTTTCTAGACCAAAAAAGAATTTAGATGGGGCATCCATTTGCGTAAGCACCTGAAACCGAGACCTAACCAAAGCTCCTTGTGTTTTTATAGCCAGCAGGTCTGAGAAAGCGGACTTTTTTCTTTTAAGAGCATCAATACATTTTTTATCTCCAGTGGTTTCAACCAAATACTGTAAATTAATAATTTCAGATTCAAATGTTTTCATTGAACGTGCAATGTCTCGAGAAACATTGAATGCGTATTGTTGACATAACATTTTTATTTCTACTTTTCCACAATCCCACCACTGTCGTAGATTTTTAAAATAACTCTTTCTTAATTTAAAATTCTCCCAGAATTTACAAAACACATCTTTAAAGTTAGCATCACCCAACAAAGAAGTATTAAATTGCCAATATGCACTCATTACTTTAATATTTGCTATTAGACATGTACATAAAACAATAGAATGATCCGAAAAACCAACTGGAGCAATTGAGCAATCTCTTATAATATTTAACTGATAACTAAAACAATAAAACCTATCAAGCCTGGCTAATGAAAGAACGTTATCTCTAACATGTGTCCATGTATACTGTTTATTAGAGCCATTCATCTCTCTCCATACATCACATAAGCTATGAGCTTCAATCAGTTCACGCATAGTACGCCCAGAAGTGGTATGAGGTTCCAAGTGGTTTCTATCTAATACATCATTTTCCGTACAGTTAAAATCACCCCCTAAAAAAAGATAATCATCTGAGCTACAGTTTTGTAAAAACCCAAAAGCATTGTTAAGAAAAAGGACTCTTTCAGTGCCAATAACAGGAGCATATAAATTCAAAAAGACAAAATTAAATTTTTCAAATTTTGCCTGTATAGCTAAAAACCGACCAGGAATTTCTTGTTTAATATCACATGAAACAGGCAAAAAATTCCTTGAAAAAAGAATGGCTACTCCACCTTGAACATTGTTTAGGTGTGAAAAATATATTTCCCCCTGCCATTCTCTCCTCCAATCAATCTCATTCAAACTATCACTATGTGTTTCTTGAACGAGCATTACATCAATATTCTTTTGACTTATTAAATCAAATAGCAATGCTCTTTTCTGAATAGACCTAGCACCATTCAGATTGAGAGTTCCTATTCTTATTGCACTCATTAAATTATTTATTTCGAAAAGACACACAAAGAAAAAACATAAATAAAGAAAAAAGATTTAAGTAGTCTCAAAACCATCTTTGCTTCTTAGTTCCAGCTTCACTTTAGAAACAAATTTCTTCAATCTATACACCTCCTGTGCAGTGAATTGCTTGTCATCCTTACTTCTCATTAAACTAACGACTGAGTCAACAAATGCTCTTTGGTCAGGAAAATAATCTACCACCTGAACATTCTTCATATTCTTTGTTTTCTGCAAAAAAAGTCTCACTCTCTCAAATGTATACACATTTCTCCATTTAGTAGGGCTCACAGCTTCCCCATCAGAATCCTCCTGAGTGCTACAATCAAAGTCATCATTTCTACTGTCCTGTTGCTCTGTTCTTTCCTCGTTTGCTTTTCTTAATTTACTAGATCGCTTTCTCTTAATTACTGGTGTTTTAAACAATGTCTCATCATTTTCAAAATCAACATTCATGTCTTCCTCATTTAGAATAGACCCTGCTGCCTCAGCGACATTGCAAGTTTTCAAAACTTTTCCATCGTTTTCTTCCGTACCTACAACGTCCCCTGAAGCAGCATCATGATCCATTCCCCTTTCCTCTCCTGTACTATCATCATTCACGTTATCCACGGACTGTCCCTGCACGGTTGCCTCAACATTTACATGGTCAGTCTGCTCCATGCCAGCACCGTTTGTGTTTTCATTCTCTATGCTAACATTCGCATTATCCGCAGACTGCTGCTGCTCATTCACTCCAGCCGGAGCGGTATTTTCCTGTGCCACCTCAACACCGCTGGCATTCTTATCACCAGCCTGCGCGGTACAATTTCTCTTTAAATGCCCCTCCATCCCGCATTCATAACACCTCATTGTATCTGAAGATGCAAAAACAACGTAGTCACTGCCATCTACCCGAAATTTAAAGGCCACGTTCAAACCATCAACTCCATTGTTCAAAATCATATATATTTGTCGCCTAAAAGAGACCACATGCTTTAACAAAGCCGATTTGCAACCAAGTGGTATCTTTTTCATTTGAGACATTGTTTTGCCATATCTAGACAGCTCCGTAATTAACAGTTCGTCTTTAATAAAAGGTGGAACGTTTGACAGAATAATCTTTCTTGCAGGTTGTGTTAGGGGCATTGCCGGGATAAAAGTGTCACGGATAACAACTCCACTTTGCACTACACTGTGCACTTTTTCTAAGGAGTCTAAAAAAATGACAACTGCACCATTCATTCGGGAAGCAGACACTATACTATCATAGCCGACAGCTTCCCCGACTGCCAGGGCGCAATCCTCAACCGAGCACTCCACAGCAGGTACCAGTTTAATGCCATGCCTGCGTGAAAGTTGCTCTGCGCTGTTTGTCAACGCCGCCATAATCAACCGGCAAAAAAACGCCGGTCAACGGCGTTTCTAAACTCTATCAACTTTATACCGACTAGATCTTTCACCACCAAAAAACTATAGTTGGAAAAACAAACTGCAATAAAGTATAGAAAGAGAATAAATGAAAGAAAAGGAAAAACTCACTCAGCAGCGTTCTCACTCACATGCAATCTCCGCCCATTCACTCCCAGCATGCGCACGAGAGAGAGAGAGAGAGAGAGAGAGAGAGAGAGAGAGCGAGAGCGAGAGAGAAAGAGAAAGAGAGCGAGAGAGAGAGAGAGAGAAAGGTGGAGTAGGACAAAACAGACAGATGCCAGAAGAGGAGAGCGAGAGAAACCAGATAAGACAGAGAGAGATGGAGGAAGAGGGAATGATAACAGAATGAATTTTCTCACAAGCTAAATGCAACGCTTAAGACAGATGCTTGAGGGGACAATGATATTCCTAACAATGATGTGTGCCTTTTTTTTTTTTTTTTAAGTTGTCAACCTACTTTTTCCTGTCATGCTTTAATATGGGGTGACAAATACTGTATACCTAATTTGGCTTCCAGAAGAATGTAAAATATGTACAACAAACGTGGCATTGAGATTTTGCATGCTTGCTTTTATTCTTCTACTTCTTGACGCTCAAGTGATATACTTTTGTCCGTATCAGCACGATTTGCCCGTATCAACCATTTAGTGTTGAACGTTTGGATTTATTTAATTAAATACTGTATTGTATGAACACATTGGTATTGGTCAGACCCACTTTTGCCTTCAGAACTGCCTTAATCCTCAATGGTATAAATTCAAAAATGTACTGGAAATATTCCTCAGAGATTTTGCTTCATATTGACATGATAGCATGGTTTTGGTAGGTAACTTTGTTGTAATTTGAACAGGAGCGGGTGATCTAACAATATACCGCTTCCGAGATGCTGTGTGGTGCTGTGAGTCGCTTGTTTTAGGCTGTCTGGACTCTGTAGCATCCAGCTGAGTGTTTTTTGGGAGGCATGTTTAATCGCTATACATTTTACATTCTTCCTTGGCCCAATATGTACCTGCTATGTGTATAATAATGCTAATATGAGTTATGAAACACAATAAATTGTTGGCAAATATATTGAGTGGATGGATACGTCTGTAAGTCTGACTTTAAAAGAGTCAGTTCCTTACCAGCCACACACCTCACTGCAGGTCACACAGCACTTATGTCTCATCACAAAGGTACAAATAAAACTGACATTTAGCCTACAATCTTTGAACAACCTACACTTTTATTTGTTATCTTTCTCTTTTGGTAGTGCCCTATTTTAATTAAATTTTGGAAACCAGATCTTAATTTAGCGGGAAAATGAGGCGGGTCGGGCAGTGGGTGCACAAAGACTGAATACGGCGGGAGCAGTCGAGTGTGAAATAAAACTTGTTGATAGCAGGCGGGAGCAGGATTAAAAATTCATTCCTGCGCAGATCTCTAATGCGAATCTCCCATTCCACTACATCTCAAATGTGCTCTATTAAATTGAAATCTGGTGACTGTGGAGGCCATTTAAGTACAGTGAACTCATTGTCATGTTCAAGAAACCAGTTTGAGATGATTCTCGCTTCATGACATGGTGCGATATCCTTCTGAAAGGAGCCATCAAAAGATGGATACACAAGGATGGACATAGTCGGCAACAACTCAGGTTATCTGTGGTGTAGACATGATGCACAATTGGTACAAATGAACATAAAGTGTGCTAAGAAAATATGTATCTATGCTTTATGTTGTTCTGACCCTACCATCTTAATGTCACAGCAGAAACTAAGACTCATCAGAGCAACGTTTTTTTAATCCTCTATTATTAAATTTTGGTGAGCCTGTACAAATTGTAGCCTCATTTCCCTATTTTTAGCTGACAGGAGAGCAACCCGACGTAGTCTTATTTTCTCTTTTTTGGACCTTTCTCTGTAAACCCTAGAGATGGTTGTTTGTTAAAATCCCAGTAGATCAGCAGTTTCTAAAATACTAAGACCAGCCCGTCTGGCACCAACATCAATGCCACGTTCAAAGTTAATTAAAACACCTTTCTTCCCCATTTTGATGCTTGGTTTGAACTGCAGCAGATAGTCTTGAACATGTCTACTTACCTAAATGCATTGCGTTGCTGCCATGTGATTGGCTGATTAGAAATTTGCGTTAATGAGCAGTTAAACAGCTGTTCCTAATAAAGTGGCCGGTGAGTGTATATCTTTGATTAGCTTTGCATATGAAGCTGTTATTCCTTGAATAATGTCAAGAATAATGAATAAAGAATAATGTCAAAACCAATATCCTTTCATTTTGATTATCTTTGGATATAATCTTGATTTCACCAAATATTGTAATAAACTCAAAACTTTACTGACCATGCAAGTAAAAAGTTTTCAAATTCAAGTTTACCAGTACACTGTTCTCAAATAAACACAATTTAATTTGGTCCACACAATTTAAGGAATACAAGGTACACACACATACACACAGATTGCTGATCGGAGCTTTATCCCTCACTGTAAAGTGTGGTGTCACCGCAGTGTGAGGTGGTTTACAGCAGGATGCTATGTGCACTTAATCTACTTCATGCCCAAACAACCCCTCAAGGTCTCCATCACTCCTCCTGAAGGATCTGCATTTAATGCATGGAGTGCATTCACAAGCATGTGTAAATGTGACTGTGTGAGCGTATGCGGAGGTCTTTCCACCCACAGCCCCGTCATTTTTCATGCAATGTTTCAGCATCAACACTCTACCCGGATGCCAGCTACCCTTTTCCACTCGTCCTGCATGACTAGGGATGCTGCCGACAGGACGTGCCCCGGGTATGTGAGCGTATATTACCATAGAGACGTATATGCACCAGTATAAGACCAGTAAATTACACAGACAGGGAGAGCTGAAGCATCTGTTCAGGTAATTTAATGACATCAATAAGAATGATCCGTGTACCCTCACGTACCTGGGCTGTTGTCCATAAGCCTCCTGGTGCATTCTGGGAAATGATACATGTATAAATTTACACTAGTGGAGATGGAGAAAGAGATAATCAACAAATAAGTCATCTCCTGTTGTGAGGTAAAAATTGGTGTGCTAGAAAAGCGAGTTTATGACACAAATGCTGCAGATATAAATCATTTATTTTGTTTCCCTGAGCCGTAATACACTCTTCATTTCCCTAATTTGATAGTTTCCAACAGCACAGGATGAACTTAAGTTCAGTGTTGAAGTTAATAGGTTCAGACAACACATTCACTCCTTTCTCATCACTTATGGACACTTGGCCTGGACCCTTTGGTGTGAATTTTTAACACATTGCCTTTACATCTAGTCGTTTTGAAGAAATTTATATCTAAAGTGACTTGCAAATGAGCGACTAAATCAAGCGACTAATCCAAATCGTCAGTCATTACAAAAAAAAAAACAAAAAAAAAAAACATGCTACACTCAAAAAGGAAATTTGCTGTTTAAACTACGTATTTAAAGGTGCTGGATGTAAGTTTTTGACTCTTTTAAAGCATAAAACTACCATAATATGTTTGCAGATAATTATGAATCATGCCAACTGAACAGATTGGTTTATCTGAAAAAACTGTGTTTTGTGTGCCAGAGCACTGTCTTTGTTTTGGTCATTTTAACCTGCCCAATGCCAGTTTAGCTAATAATATTTCAGCACCATGGATTGCCTTGGTGGAAAACCACGAATTTCATTCATTAATTCATTCATCGAGGCTCTGAAAGTATGCGTCCGTGACTGAAATCTGACTTCTGGTGGACAGTGGCAGACTTCAAAATGAGATGCTGATTCAGAGTTCCACATGAGGTTATTAATTAGCAACTTATATAAATATTACAAACGTAAACATTAACTGAGCAGGTTACATTGTAACCCCGTGTCCAAACAACATGCTACATGATGAGATTTTCAGTGATGAGCAATTTGGCTGTTTGCAACAAACAAAGCATGACACAAATTTAAATACAGCCATTCAGAAGCACAAAATATGCACTCACTCACGAAATGGTAAGGTTTATAATCTATTTAATACATATTAACCCTTTAACATCATTAAATGTACATGCTGAATCACTCATATGTGTTTAGTTCTAAAGTTTAATTTCAAACGGTTTATTTCAAACGGTTTAGGAGACAAAAACTCCTATTTTGCTTTAATTTAGAACATGATTTAAATAACTTGCTCCTGTCCTCAATTTGGAAACCCGGGTTTGCGTTTGTTTTGATCCAGGAGTGCATTACCTAGTTTAACTACTGGGTGTCAAACTCACTTACTGCACCTTTAAACACAATTCTTAAGATTGATAACTAAATTGTTTTATGTTCAACCAAATTAAATTCGTACACATGATAAAGTTAACCTAATTGGTTTGTGTCGAAACACAACAGGAAGGAATTTTTTACAGTATATAGTAGAGAGAGGATAAGGAAAGGGTCATCATTATGTGTATGTACCAAAAGTTGTCCTTAAAGAGTTTATTCAATATTTACTCTCGATCAAGTGTTTCCAAACATTTATGAGTTTCCCTTTTCTGTTGAACATAAAATATTTTAGACATTGTTGGAAACCTGCAACCATTGACTTCTATATAAAACTAGTGTACTAAAAATGATGTATCTTATATTGTAATTAGGCCTCGCTTGCATAAGCATGTGTCTAGGATATCAGTGCATAAATCCATCCTTGACTAAGACTTACAGACAGAAAAGTGATCACTTTGTTAATGACAGAAGGTTTGGTTATGAAATACTATTGGCTCTTGTGTGTCTTGTTATCGCTTGCATCATGCATCATGAAATCATGGTTTGAATGGGAAAAAAATATTTAGCATTACCGAGTAGAAATATTTTTGGAAAGTAAAACCTTACGCTTCACCATGTTCCACACAATAATATATTGTCTGCCTTAATTAAGCTTGGAATAAAACACAAGCTGTTTGTAACCCTTTTATAATCTCTTCTGCTTTTTTTATTTCCTTCTAAAACATGTTTATGAAAGTACTTTATTATGTGCTTGAGTAGGCGGTAGGTTAGGTGACACAAATGTTCATGAAACTATATGTAGTGCTTAAATTGTATGAGTACACCTCTCATAAATATCTCATTTAAATAATATTATATTTGTGCATTGGCATTAAATTAGTCAGTACTGAAGCCAAATTTGGAGCTAATCTAACAAAATAACTTTTGATACCCATCAGTATACCCAAATTTAGGTTAAGGAAAATATTATTATTTATTTATTCTTTTTGTTTATTAATTAAATTTTGTTTATGTATTAATTGAGTTGGTTTTTCAATATTTTGTTTGAATTTAAATGTATTATATTTCTATTTCTAAAGATGTGACTAAAATGTTAGTTTAATAAATGCAGTGCATCCAGAAAGCCACCACCATGCTTCACTGTCGAAATGGTATTAGCCTGTTGATGAGAGGTGCCTGGTTTTCTCCAAATGTAACGCCTGGTATTAATTTCAAAGAGTTAAATTTTAGTCTCATCAGACCAGAGAAGTTTGTTTCTTGTGGTCTGAGAGTCCTTTAGATGCCTTTTGGCAAATACTAGGCTGGGAGTGGCTTCTGTCTGTCCACTCTACCACACAGGCCGGATAGGTGGATTGCTGCACAGATGGTTGTCCTTCTGTAAGGTTTTCCTCTCTCTCCACAGAATGCTGGAGCTCAGACAAAGTGGCCATCGGGTTGTTGATTACCTCCCTGAATAAGGCCCTTCTCTTCCGATCACTCAGCTTAGATGGCCAGTCAGCTTTAGGAAAAGTCCTAGTGGTTCCAAACATCTTCCACTCATGGATAATGAAGTTCACTGAGATCATTGGAATTTTCAGAGAAGCAGAAATGTTTCTGTAACTTTCCCCAGCTTTGTGCCTCGAGACAAGCCTGTCTCAGAGATCTACATATAATTCCTATGTCTTCATGCTTGGTTTGTGCTTTGACATGCACTGTCAACCCTGGGACCCTATATAGACAGGTTTATGCCTTTTCAAACCATGTACAATCAACTGAATTGACCACAGGTAAACTCCAATTAAGCTGATGAAACATCTCAAGAATGATCAGTGGAAACAGAATGTACCTGAGCTTAATTTAGAGCTTCACAGCAAAGTCTGTAAATACTTTTGTACACTTGTGATTTTTATTTTTGTTTTTATAAATCTGCAACAATTTCAAATAAATTTTTTTTTTTTAAAAATTCACATTGTCATGATGGGGTATTGTGTTTAGAATCTTGGGGAAATAAATGAATTTAGTCCATTTTGGAATAAGGCTGTAATGTAAAAAATGTTGAAAAAGTGAAGTGTTATGAATACTTTCTGGATGCACTGTATATCTACATATATCAATATGTTTTGTTCAAATGCACTACAATATTTGGCCAATATTCACTGAGCAATTGCTAAAAATATTCATTTTCAAAATGGTGGAATTTTTTTTTCTCCATATTATATGTTCTATATTGGTCAGTGATCTACATCTGATTATGGTTGATCTGATTTGATCTGAATTGATTCGATACTAGCAGCAATAGAACAACCATTGCAACACTGGAGCCCAGTAACAGGGAGAAAATGAGTAAATTAAAAAGACCTGATGAGCAGACAGATGGCAGCAGGTAATATAGCTAGTGTGTCTGTGGGTTTTTAGTCTGAACCACAAAATTAGTTTGAGCCAAACATCTGCTGGCACACCACACACACACTCCATTATGGCAGCACAAAACCCCTATATAACCGCATATACTGTACACATGACACGATCATCAGACTTCCTGCAATCTGAGCTGAAGAGTAAAATAATCTACACTTTCAGCTTTTCCAAATCAATACTTTGAGCTTTGTGATTTGAAGTAGTTTATGGAAACAGATTCCATGGCTGAATGTTGATTGGTCAATAAAGCATTCCAGCCATGCTAAGATACACAATACAGTTACACATATAACATAAAACAACTGCTCACTATAGAAGCCATAGACATTTACTATTAATCTGAAATTGTTTTACAACAGAGGATGTTCATTTGTCACACAAGAACAGTAAAATGGTATATTTTTTAAGACTGCAGGCTAAACATAAACAATGTAATATACTTTGGATCAAAATATAATGTAAATATTAAACAAATACAAAATTATACATACTGGCATTCCGAACATTGATAATAATAACACAGTCCAAAGACATGCAGTACAGGTGAATTGGGTAAGCTAAATTGTCCATAGTGTATGAGTGAATGAGTGTGTGTGGATGTTTCCCAGAGATGGGTTGCAGCTGGAAGGGCATCCGCTGTGTAAAAAACATTTGCTGGATAAGTTGGGGGTTCATTCTGCTGTGGCGATGCCAGATTAATAAAGGGACTGAGCTTAAAAAAACAATAAATAATGATAATAATAATAATAATAATAATAATAATAATAATAATAATAATAATAATAATAATAATAATAATAATAACAATAACAATAATAATAATAATATTAATAATAGTGGTTAATAATAATAAAATAATAATAATAATAATAATAATAATAATAATTGTTGTTAAATAATAATAATAATTATTATTATTATTAATATTTTAATTTTATTATTATTATTATTATTATTATTATTATTATTATTATTATTGTTATTATTATTAACCACTATTATTATTATTATTATTATTATTATTATTATTATTATTATTATTATTATTGTTGTTTATGTTGATGTTGTTTTGCTGTTAAATATTATTATTATTATTATTATTATTAATATTATTATTATTACTATTATTATTATTATTATCAATTTGTTACCATAGCCATACTAAAGGATGGTACATAACACATTTGCTTAACACCACAGAATTTTCATGACATTTTGTGTTACAAAAAAATTTATTATGTACAATAAACCTAATTTTGCACTATAATATGCTCACCCTGGTTCTTGTTATTGCAATGGCTGTTTTACTTAAATGTCTGATTGCAATTCTTTTTTTTTAAATTCATTCAAATTATAAAATTCACAACCTCTGTGCACCTGTAAAACTAAACTGATTTAAGCAAATAATATTAAGCGCTTTTACAGGTTACAGTAAACAGAGCCAAGCTGCTGTTAATTATTAAAGAACACATTTAAGTGGTTGCTCTGCTATATAATTTCAATGTAATTTTGTAGGCTGACTTTCATTTTCCCCAGAGTGATTTTCAAGTGGTGTATCTTAAACATAATTGAAGGGTTCTGGATGTTTTTTCGCTACTGTTTTGTGGGTGGGCGGAGAACAGAATCCAGGCTTTTATTGCAAAGTTCAGCTCTCCAGGGAAAACCAATCAGAGAACCTCCACTCCTCAGATCCTCAAATCCATTTAAATGGGCCAGACAGAAAATAGCAGATGTGATGAGTAACTACAGCTTCATCCATAGAAACTCATACAGCTATTAGGGGGGGAAATAAAATAAAATAAGAGACCACTTTATTTTGATTAATAAGGTACTGTATGAATCATACATATAAACATGCTTGAAACATGGCAACTTTTTATTTCATGCAAAAAAAAAGAGGAAAGTATTTTTGTTGTTAGAAACTTTGTTTTAACTGTCAGATGCTGGACAATGGAGTTGCAGTATTTATTACACAGAGAATGGTCAAGCAGGCACAGCTAGATTACATGAGCGAACGGTTACATGAAGGTAATTCAAAAGACGTGGTCAAAAACAGGCAAATGGTCAGAACAGGCAGCCAAAACAATAGAAACAATAAAACAAGGCAAGGGGTCAAAAACATGGCTAGACAAGGCAAGATAAGACAAGAAACAATTTGTGTTATAATAAACAGTGAACAAGATTCAGCAATAGGTGTTGAAATGAGAGGTGTCTTTATACTCTAGGTAATGAATCAATGATAAGCTTCTCTGTGTCTGTGTGTGTATCATCAATCAGAACAGGTGTGTATGTGAGGTGCATGGCAGGATTTGTAGTCCATATGGTGATGGAATTGTAGTTAAAGTGAATAATTCTCAGCAATCTACAAGCATGGATCGCTGGCGATTCTGAAAGACACATTTCATCCAAAATAAAAATGATATATATTTTTATTGATAAAAATGTAGCATTATATATTTTATATTACTAAATCGTTTACAATTACACATAAAAAACCTGCAAATAAGAAAATCTGAGTAATTTCAACAATTACTTTATTATTATTATTATTATTATTATTATTATTATTATTATGTTTATAATAATAATAATAATAATAATAATAATAATAATAATAATAATTATTATTATTATTATTATTATTATTATTATTATTATTATTATTCCTAGTTATATTTAAAGTAAATTAAATGAAATATATTTAAATAAAGAAAATGATGTGTGAAAAATAAAGCCCAACTGACAATTCATCCTCATCAGCCTGCAATCATAAACTGATAAAGGTCTCGGGTCTTAAACACTGCCTTCACCCCTCAACACTGTGTCTGTCAACAGCTGCCTTGAATGTTAATTATACACTGTGACTCTTGGTGGGAGGGTGGGGGGGTCACACCTGTCTATGTGTGCTTTAGCATTGCTAATGCAGCGATAATTAGGAATGTAATCTGCATGAAATCAGCCAGTGAATTAACAATGCTTTTGTCCTTTTCCGCTGGCAGTTAAGAGTGCTGTTAAGCAAGAGCTTGGCATTGATGTGTCGAAGGAGGTCGGCATGTCATGAGCTTTGTCATGCCACTCGTGTGATGTGTACTTCGCCATCCCTCTTTCTTGTCTTTTGGCCATCTGTCTTTTATTCTCTCCCTTTACTCAGCTATCTATGACATCATTCATCCTGTCATCGTAAGATTGTGTGACGGTGAGCTGTAAGTCATAAATGAATAAGTACAGACACATGTTCACCCCAACAACACGCACACATTTTTAAAGGACACTCACCAAAATGAATCACAACCTAGTTCTTTTACAAGCCAGTTCTTACACAAACAGTGCTTAGCATAATTGAGTGCACCCCATTTTGAAAATGAATATTTGTATCTATTTCTCTGTGAATATAGGCAATGTATTTTAATGCATTTAAACAAAACAGATTTATTAAACATATATATTTTTAAAACAATTATTTAGTCACCAAACATACTTAGAATTTAAAAGATAGTAATTAAATTCAAGAACAAATATTGCAAAAAAATTTGCAAATAATAATTATTAATTTATTCTTTTTTTTCTTTTATTGATTTTTCTTCTTTATTAAAATTTGTATTTATTTGATTTCTTTCTATAACATATAAATGTAAGTGCACTAGTTTTCGGAAAGTTATTGTAAGTTACTTTGTTAGATAAGCTTCAGATTTGGCTTAAATACTGACTAATCTAATGTTTATGCACAAATATAATATTGCATATTAGGGATGCACCGATATGGATTTTTTGGCCGATACCGATAACCGATAATTCTTCAGACTTGGAGGCCGATAGCCGATATGTATAGGCCGATATTTATAAAATTTCAAAATAATATATTTTTTTTATACAGCAAACTTCATAAAAGATTGAACTGCTCTTATGAACTAAATAGTCTATACTCAAAGCAAAAAAAACTTCAAAATTGCAAGGTGATTTTAAACCTATATTCAAGATTTCACATAAATCAGCATGCAAAAAATACATTACTTCCTTTTCTTCATAGCAAATTAACATGCAACTTGACTGTTGCATAAAATTAATAAGGGTAAATAACAAAATGGGATTTAATCAACAAGCAAGTTAAATATATTTAAATAAAATGAAAATGAAAGCACTAAGGACTGAAACCAGCTCAAATGGCATTGAATAAAACGGGTTACAGTGATGTGCACATGTACAAATACGTCATGTCCGAAAAAGCCTTTTTTGGAGGTGTTCTGACAGTTCAGAGCCACCGTCCAAGCCAACAGCTAAATATATATAGTACGTTTAGAAAATGCGGCACAGATTCATCCTATTTTGGTGTTTTAGATTCTTTTGAACATGAAGCTGCTGCTTTCAATCAGACAACGCTTCTGTGTTCATTCTTGCTGTCAATTGCGGGGAAAATGATCGATAAAAAGTTTATGATAAACCGCTGTGAGATTCACTTAACTGTCGAGGCAGAGTTGCCATCAGAGTCAGATTTTTATTCAAAACCTGCATTGAGCTGACTTAATGGCAAACACAGAGCAGAATATAAAGACAGAATGAGCGGCTGGTCAAGAGCCTCTATGACTGGATTCACCTCTCCCCCGTGCTACAGTGTGTGTGTGTGTGTGTGTGTGCAGTGACAGCTTGCGCGCTCGTCATAATCAATATGAAAATTCCGATCAAACTGAGCACATCTTACATCAACAACATGACAAGCAACGCGTTGATAATAACAAATAATCAGATTACAAACAACCGTTATGTTAACATGTGTTGTAAAATGTGCGGGTCCAGCTGCAGTTTGGGGTGTGTGTGTTTGAAGCGAAGAGGGAGAGGGAGAGAGAAAGGAGGAGCGGTTTTTGGGCAATGAGACTGTTTTAGGTGACTGATTTGTTGTACCACACGGAAAGTAATAAATATTTTGGACCAAGTTACATGTATCTTCGTTCATTCACCAGCTGCAACTAAAAGAGAAGGCAATTTACCACGAAACTTATATTATTCGGCCCTGGAGAAATAAGTTAAAATCCCCTGCTATCTCTACACAACAAAGAGACGGAGCAGGAAAGGTTTACACATGTAATATTTTTCCTGAGGTGATTTAAAGCATAATACACAATGACACTCAATCAAACACATCTACAATGATAAGGAACATGGTTACTTACTGACTTATTAACGTACAGCAATTCCACATGAATAAATGACAGACTTTGAAGGAATAAACAGTGTGGGACAGATCCATTATAGTGCACTGGGCAAGTCTGAACAAGTTCCGCCCACGCGTGCGCGGCACGCAGGTCTGTACAATTACGTAATTTATCGGCTTAAAGATATCGGCTTAATTTAGACATCAGATCGATAACGATAATCTTAAAAATAGCATTTATCGGCCGATAACGATGTGGCAGCCGATATATCGTGCATCCCTATTGCATATAGCTTCCTATTAAAAATATGATTTTAATAGAAAGATTTGTGAGTGGTGTACTTATATATGCTGAACACTGTACTTGAATTTGGTGCTTTAAGTCAGTATTCATATGGACAACATTTCAGTTTTTGTTATAATGAATTTGAACAGATAATTTCCCAGCACCTCTATCTGCATGCTAAATCTTTAAGCAAGTAAATGATGCTGATGAATAAGTCACAAAATTGAATCACTCAAGAATATTAGTTAGTCGTTGAATCGTTGACTCAGATGTATTACTCAAAACACAGATTCATTTGGGAGGGAAACAAGTGACCATATTTTGGAATGAATCATTGAATTATCTCACAAACTTTGGTTGGAAAAACAAATGACCTCATTTATTTAGAAACAAATTAAGGGTCTTTATGAACAAGTGACTGAATCATTTAGTTATTCAAAACGTTGATTTGTTCAAATTCTAAACAAGCAGCTGCCTTAATGAATGAGTCAGTGATTCAATCACTTAATCAGTTTGTTTAAAATATGGGTTAATTTGGAAACTTATCAAGTAATCATTGTTATGATAAGTCACTGATTTGTTCAAATGATTTATTAAATACACAAATGCATGCGAAGCACACAATTTATGCACACCCAATGCATGCTAGTGTATTGTTCCTAATGCTATTATATCTAAACACTTGGTTCGTAAAAAAAAAAAATGCTGTTCATAGAAAAAAAGCATCCATTAAGAATGCATGCAATTTGTCTTTATGAATGAGTCTTATAATCATTTACTCAAAAGCACAGAATGTTTAGGGAACTAAAAACAATGTTTTGAATAAATTACTCATGTAATCATGTACTTAAAGATGTACTCAAAAACAAAAAAAAAGGTACCCACTGAATTCAGAAAAGTTTACTAGCACTCAGCTCTTTTGTTATAAGGTTTTTTTCGAGACAGAAGCACTTAAACACTGATTCATTCAGAAAAGAAACAATAGAACTGCCGTTATGAATGACTTATTCAATTAATACTTAATTTTCTGAAAAACACAAACTAAACAAGTTATCTTTAACATATCAGACAAATTGGGCTTAAAATCTTCAAGTGCTTGGCAAGGCCCCTTCACACCAAACACAATAACTATGCATGTAATAATAAATATACCACACTCACTGATTAATCTGTTTATTTTGGTTTATGCTTTTTACATCTGACCAGTGATTCCAGCTTGTGTAATATATGTATAACCTGTACCGCAATATCTTTAGACTTGTGGGGGTAACCAGAGCACCCAGAAGAAACCCACTTGAACACAGGGAGAACATGCAAACTCCACACAGAAACGCCAACTTACCCAGCCAAACTCAAACCAGCGACCTTCTTGCTGTAGGGCGAATTTGTTACCCACTGCGCTTTGCAGCCGTTTTATCATTCATTAGCTAAGAAATAAAATATATTCTGAAAGTGATTCTAATTTTGTTGTTTCTTTACAACTATATCATTTTAACTGTGGTTTAAACAGTTGTTTTAAATTTAGAGTGACAGAACTACATCTTTGTAGTTGGAGTGCTTGGTGAGAATGGGCCTTTAGTCTTACATTAAAAGAAAGAAATTAAAAGTTAGTCATACATCTGGAATAACAAGAGTATGAAAAAAAAACTAGACTAGAATACTATCTATTTAGAGTTAATATTTCTCTAATTTCACATTGCTCAATGTACGATCCTCAGAGAAGAAGCAGCAGCAAAGAGAAATGTCCTCAAGGAGGTTTTCTGCATCCCTCTGGAACGCATCTGAATATCCCTGAGATGAATAGTTGCCACTGTGTCAAAACAAATTTAATAACAAATTCTCTCTCTCTTTCTTTCAACATCTCATTCCATCTTTCTTCCTCAATAATAATTGGGGTGAGGATTGGGGGTGCTCTTTTGAGAGACAAGAGTATTTGTAATCAGCATTGTCTCTTCTGATTTGAATTCAGGTTGTTGGAAGCAGCTGCAGCGGGATGGGCGGAGAGGTTACTCCCTTCTTTCTCTCTCTCTCTCTCTCTCTCATTCATTTTTTTTTCTCCTCAGAGGAGCACTGATATTTCCGCCTGGCTGCTTGCAGGAGACGAGCCTTACATCCGAGGAATCAGGCATGAAACGCTCACTGCTTTCACCAAACCCTGTGCGACAGAGCAATGGATTGTGGGATGCATTGCACGACAGGAAGACAGAAATAAAGACAGAAGGTAGTGATTATGAGCTAGACGGATAAGAGAGAGAGAGAGAAGGAGAAAATGTGAAAATCACAGCAGACAGTGTCTTCATTTAGCCTTTTGTCTAAATGCCAGTTATTCCCATTGCAGAACCTTGGATCGGCCTACTGAGAATCACTCAGTCTATTCCTGTCTAATTCTAATTCATCTCTCTTTTTCAAAGAGACATGTGTAGACTGCATTACCGTAAGCATGTGCATCTTTAAATGTCATTGCCCATCGACGGCAGACTCAGGAGCTCTGTCCACTCAAACAGAATTCCCTTTCTTCACTTCGATCTTGTCTACACCTTGAGCAGATTTGTCACTTTCTCTGATAAACACACACATTGTACCAGGCTCAATTTAGGGCAATTAAATTCTCCTAGACTTGCCTGATATGTACTGTATAATAAAGGCAATTTCTATATCCAGAAAAATAAAAACATTGTTATTACATTAAACTATATTGTTCGAATTTAGTTCTATTTTTGGTTGGTAAATGTATAATAGTCAACATACTGTAGGTATGCGCAGCATAAAACATATGGTTGCACTTTATTTTAAGGTGCCCTTGTTACAGTGATGCTAATCGTTTAATCGTCTGAGGCCTACTGTATTACCAGCGATACATGCCTTTACAGTGCATACTGAAAGTATTCATACTTCACTTTTTAAATTTTTTTTGTTACAGCCTTATTCCAAAATGGACTAAATTAATCTTTTTCCTCAAAATTCTACACACAATACTCCATAATGACAATGTGAAAAAAGATTTTTTGAAATTGTTGTAAATTTATTAAAAATAAAAAAGAAACAGAAAAATCTCATGTACATAAGTATTCACAGCCTTTGCCTTGAAGCTCTAAATTGAGCTCGGGCATATTCTGTTTCTATTGGTCATTCTTGAGAATTTTCGGCTGCTTAATTGGAGTTCTTTTCTTTTTTTTCTATGGTAAAATTCAGTTGATTGTACATAATTTGAAAAGACATACACCTGTCTATATAAGGTCCCAGGGTTGACAGTGCATGTCAAAGCACAAACCAAGCATGAAGACAAAGACATTGTCTGTAGACCTCAGAGACAGGAATGTCTCGAGGCGCAAGGCTGGGGAAGGTTAAAGAAAAATTTCTGCTGCTCTGTAAGTTCCAATTAGCACAGTGGCCTCTATCATCTGTAAATGGGAGATGTTTAGAACCACCAGGACTCTTCCTAGAGCTGGCCATCTAAGCTGAATAATCAGGGGAGAAAGGCCTTATGCCGAGTTCAGACTGCATGATTTTCAAAGTAGTCATGTCACAGATGTTTTCACACTGCATGACTATCTGGGCTAGCGTTTCGTCGCTGCTTTGTTTACACTGCAAGATGGATTTACAATAGGAAGAATCGCTGACAACTTCGTCCAAACTACGTCTCACAGCCAAAAACACATAGTATATATTTTGTTATTAACTACATAATGAGAAAAAAGCCTTTAATGGGTAGAACATGTACATGTTTGCTCACCTGGGTTTAAAGGGAATTAGCCATTTTTCCTCAACGTTGATAATAAACTAATTTCTTTCTGTTTAAAATGTTAAACAGTCACAGTTGCTCCTGAGTCCTGTCAAACCTCCACTAGTTTTTACTCCATTTCGTGGGTCCAAATAAACCGAAAAAGAGCGCTTTTAACTTCTCCCCCAGCATCCCGCTGGCCTGCAGCAGGTATACACACACGCACACACAAGTGAATGCTGCTCTCTCATTGGCTGTAGGCGATGGCTGATGTTATTTTCAGTCAAAACTCAATTCACACGGCGTGAATTGAATTCTCCCAGATCGCGTCTTTGATAGTTCATACTGTGTGATTGTCACTCACGTGCACGAGCAGCGATTTGCCTGTGATTTCAGGCATTTGTCTGCAATTTCTCAAAACCTGTCGGCGAGCCAAAATCGGGGCTAAAATCACGCAGTCTGAACTACGCATTAGTCAGGGAGGTGATCAATAACCCGATGGTCACTCTGTCTGAGTTCCAGCATTCTTCTGTGTGAAAGAGGAGAACCAATCCATCAATCAGGCCTGCATGGTAGAGTGGCCAGACGGAAGCTACTCCTCACCTGAAATTTGCCAAAAGGCATCTGAAGGACTCTCAGACCATAAGAAACAAAATTCTCTGGTCTGAGACGGCAAAAATGTAACTCTTTAGAGAGAATGCCAGGCGTTACATTTGGAGAAAACCAGGCACCGCTTATCACCAGGCTAATACCATGTTTTTCAGCAGCAGGAACTGGAGGACAAGTCAGGATAGAGGAAAAGATGAGTGCAGCAATGTACAGAGGCATCCTGAACAAAAACCTGCTTCAGAGTGCTCTTGACCTCAGACTGGGGCAACAGTTCATCTTCCAGCAGAACAATGACCCAAAGCACACCGCCAAAATATCAATGGAGTGGCTTTACAACAACTCAGTGAATGTCCTTGAGTGGCCCAGCCAGAGCCCAGACCTAATTCCTATTCAATATCTCTGGAGAGCTCTGAAAATGGCTGTTGCTTCTCATCCAACCTGATAGAGCTTGAGAGGTACTGCAAAGAGGAATGGGCAAAAATTCCCAAAAACAGGTGTGCCAAGCTTGTGGCATCATATTTAAAAAGACTTGAGGCTGTAATTGCTGCCAAAGGTGCATCAACAAAGCGTTGAGCAAAGGCTGTGAATACTGATATACATGTGCTTTTTCAGTTTTTTTTTTTTTTTTAATAAATTTGCAACAATTTAAAAAAAATCATTTTTCACATTGTCAATAAGGGGTGTTGTAGGTAGAATTTTAGAGGAAATAATTTAATCCATTTCAGAATAAGGCTGTAACATAAACAATGTTGAAAAAGTGAACCGCTTTAAATACTTTCTGAATGCACTGAAAGTGCAAAAAATAATACTAATACTACTCTGTCTATGTCTATGTTTTGTCACATAGATCTTTTGTTGCATAAGTATTTTAAATCTTAAATAAAATAATAAAATGTATAATACTAATGATTAATAACATTAAGATTAATCAGTTTTTTGCATGAATAACTTCTCCAGCATATATTCAATATAAAAAACAGCATATACAATGTGAAATAAAGTTTGTTATTGGAAATAGTCAAATTGTGAGATCATACACCCATCGCAATAAGGCGCAAAATGCGTTTGGCGCGATTTGCTATTTTCAGACCAGCGCAACCATAATTTTCATGTTTTGTGCCATGATGTTTAATTAGCAAATCCATTTGCACCACTTTGTGGACTCATGGGTGTTCCTGGCATAAAATGAGGTGCATGTGTTAAGGCGCAATGTTGACACGTTGCTATTTTGAGGATCTGAAATAGACTGCGCCACTGATCAGCAGAAAGCTGGTCTAAAGTCCAGAGCAAATTAGTTATGCATCTATGCAGGTCCAAAACATTGCTTAATACACACAAGATGTTCAGCAATACATAAATGTCTTCACATATGAAAAAAAAAAAAATAAAGGATTAAAAATGTTACAAAAATGATTATTTTCTACATAAATATAAAAACCACTGCCTCCATGCATACATGACATCCGTGACTTTTTCAGTTTATTTATGACAACTTGCTTTTATATAATGTTATTATTAGTAGTATTATTTATTATATGCATATTTGTATTTGTTTTAATAAAAACTAGTTAAGATTTGTCCACCTGTTGGGTTTTGAAAAAAGTATATGCTTCAACATATGGGGCAAAAGAATAGGATGTGTGTTTGGATGTAACTCACTTTGACCACACTTCATTATTATTGTTCATTCATTTGTTTGCTTAAAATTAGAACTGATTTTAGAAATAGTTTTGAAACAAATCTTTGCGCTTAAACAAAATTAAATATGTAGGCTAATAGATGTCTCCAGTGGAGTGTGTACAAGACTGTTTCCTCATCCAAGAAAGTAAAGGAGTAAAGGAGTAAAAGTAAAGAGAAAGTAAAGTGGCCAAAAGTGCACCATGTGCTTTAGACTTTGCATCTAGGTTGTTAATTTAGAGCCCAAATAGAACCCATAGTGTGAGTCTCATCGTGAGGTCATATTTTGACATTTCATTTCACTATGGAACATTAACTGTCATCGTAATACTGTACATCTGCAGGATATAAAGTCAAATAGTGACATTATGTCTCATTATGACAAATAAAGTCAGCTTGTGAGTTACAAAGTCTCACTGTGACACTTTACCTCCCGTTGTGAGATGTAAGTCTTATTGTGACATGAAGTCAGATGTAAAGTCTTACTGTGACAAATTGTGCCATATAAGCTTCAGTATGACATGTAAAGTCAGATTTTGAGTTATATAATCATATTGCAACTTACATATACTACAGTATATGTTTAATTGGGAGATGTCAAGTCACAAAAATTAAAAATAAGAACACACTTGTACTATAAATGCATTTTAACTGCAAATGTCTGTCACACATTATAGACCTCTACTGCATAAGTTGTAAATGTGTTGTATAAGTGTTGATTGCTAGAGCGATACAAAGTAAGGTATACCATTATACAGTTTTTCGTATCATTATACAGTATTTTATGAAGGTTAAGCACCACTCTTACTCTTCAATTATTGACAATATAAAATAAAATAATTATTTAAAAGTATACACAGTATCATTTTTAAGAGTTTAAGAAAACGTTTCGTACTCTATTCATAGAAAGTCCCAGGCAGACTTTCTTTATGTTATCCTGAGTGCATGTTTATATGTTTACATATTCCATCTACGTCTCAGGTTGTGCTGTCACCTTGAACAAATCACAGTTGTGTAATAACCAGCACTGCAGATCTACAACAGCTCTGTGTGTGTGTGTGTGTGTGTGTGTGTGTGTGTGTGTGTGTGTGTGTGTGTGTGTGTGTGTGTGTGTGTGTGTGTGTGTGTCGGTATAATACCTGGTTCTGTGTCAGGTTAGGAAATGAATCAGTGTAAGCCTGGGCTAAGCACCTCTCTCTCCCGCTTTCCTGCTCCGTTATCATATTACACCGCTGATAGATGTTCCCTCCAACCCTGAAGCTAAAAGATTAATTTGTTTAAGCAGAGCCCACTGCATTGACCTTGGAAGAAACGCTCTCTCTCTCTTTCTGATGTGCGCTTTATGGTTGACCAAAGAGAATAATACAGCTTTCATAGTATTTTGAATGAGAAAACATGACAAAAACAACAAATTTGGCCCCATGGTGCAACATTAGCATAATCTGAAAGAGTTTTTCCATTTGCAGAGAATTACCGTTCACAGCCTTAGAAAGCTTCAGTGAGCCTGACGAACGCTCAACTAGGGGAATCTCGGCGGGAAAGAATCGGTTTGTGTGTTGACGACAAGCAGGAACAATTACTGAACAACGTGGTGAATGAAATTGTTTTAAAATAAATTCTTCTTGCCGTTGAATGATAACCTTTAGAGACTCCAAGCATTGAAATTGAGTTGTATTACTTTTCCCTCCTAAACATTTTTAGGAAGAAAAAAATCATTAAAAAATCATGATGTTTATGCATACTTTCAGAGAAAAAAAATAATAGAAAAAAAAAACTGCAATTCTGACTTGTAACGTTGCAAAAATGCAACACTTTTAAAATGTAGTATAAAAGCACATAGGCTTTGACTTTCTTGTGAAGTTTTCTCTGAAAGCTAGAAAGCTTATATTTGGATACATTAAGCTCAAAGCAGATCACTGCATATTCAAAGCACAGTTGCACTGACTTCTGTAAAAGCCAGAATGGGTAAAAAGTATTTAAACTGCAGTATGTTCATATCAAAGTAGCCCTCTGACATTTCACAGAGTTTCATTCGAGTACACTGAAATACATCTATATCTATGACTTACTAAAAAAGCCTTTAGTGAGTGAATATCATTTTTAAATCACGCCTGCATTTTCACATCCTTTACTAATGTGCACAGTTGACAACAACATTCTTTTAAAACATAATTTATGCTATTCTTACTTCCCACACTTGTTTTTTTAGTGGAGCCTCCTGGGTACCATAAAATAGTTTAGTGCTGCCTAAATCTGTCAATCACTTTCCAGATCAACCAATAGCAGTGGTTTAGGGCATGGCTAATGTAACATGGCTGAGTCAGAGGGTGTTCAGCTGGTGTTTGTATATGCCGGACACATTGCAGTGCTTAAAAAAAATAATAATAATGATAATAATTATGCAGATTTGCTTACAAAATGTCAAAAATCGCAATAGCAACTTTTAAGACTTGCCAAAATATGCAGATATAGATAAAATAGGATAAGCACATGTGCTTTTACTACACTGTAAACCCTAATGCTGTAACTAATTAATTGAATTGAGTACTATTAACTTAAATCATTAAAATTCGTTTATCTTAATTAACCTTGATAAGTATTTAGAACTTTTTCTTATTTTTGAGTTTGAAAAAATTTAATCTTTCAAGTAAGGTGAACAATTCTGCTGGGTTTAATTTATACAAAATGTCTCTTTAAAGTTTCATTAACTCAAAATCTGTCAGCCCATACAGTGAAACAACTGAAATATACACAGATGCATCAAGAATTGGACAAAGGGTAGGAGTGTCATTCAGTATTCCAAAGTTAAAAATTGAAGTTACAAAAAGAATTAATAATAATTTAGCAGTTTATACAGCAGAATTGGTAGCGATATGGTTGGCTCTAAAGTGGGTAGAGGACAATAAACCAATTAAAGCAGTCATTGCGTCTGATTCAAGTTCAGCACTCATAAGTATTAAAAATGTAGTATCAGAATCACGGCAGGACATAATATATGAAATAGTACAGTTGGGAAATAATATCATTAAATCAGGAGTTATCATTTCATTATTGTGGGTACCAGCGCACATAGGGGTTAGTGGAAATGAGATGGCAGACAAGTTGGCTAAACAAGCAGCACAGCAAACTATGATAGACATGGACATCAAATACAGCAAGTCAGAAATCAAAAGTATAGTTAAAACCAAAATATTAGGAAAATGGCAACATATATGGAATAATGGGAGTACAGGACGTCAATATTACACCATACAGAACATAGTTGGGAAAGGTAGGGAAACAAGGAAAAACAAAAAGGAAGAAGACAAGTTCTCAAGAATGAGATTTAATCACACATCACTCAATAGCACACTACATATGATCAACAAACATGCAGATGGGATGTGTGAATGTAACAACCAGGAAACTGTAGAACATGTATTAATGCACTGCCCAATATATCAGACAGAAAGAAATATATTATTCACACAGTTACAGGAAAAACAAGTGGAACCTAACATAAAGAACATACTAAAGTTGAGCACGGGTGATGTATGTTTTAGATATGTTTATAACTATTTGAAAGACACAGGGTTGATTAATAGAATTTAGTATTTAGATGAAAAGTTATCTATATCATATAGAGGTATTATAGAGAAAGAAATATCAAAGTTTGGGACATTTAGTAATTTATTTATATGTATAGGAAAAAGAAATAAAAATTTGATTTTAAATTTTTTTTTTTGGTTTTTTTTTTTTTTTTTTTTTTTGTGATTTTTATGGTTGGGCTTTGTTTAACTATAAAACATGGTTTAGTTAACTCCGGATCCACACTCCAATCCAGATGGTGGCGGTAATGCACCAAAAGCTGGTTGCCAACCGCCATAAAACACACAAGAAGAAGAAGAAGAATCTGTCAGCCCAGTGATTTTGCGTCTGACGTCATCCAGGTTCACGTACGTGCTCATGCTTCATTCGTTTTTTTCAAGATGGCGGATCGGCCTCGCTTCACACTACAGTAAGTAAAATATTTACAAATCCAAGAAATATTAAATGTATGTTTTAATTAATATAATCACAGTAACAGTTCAATGTAATGTAGAGTTAATCAGGGTGCGTTTACATGTCGTACATTACAGAAAACATGTTTAGCCTCACTTGTTGCTAACTAACGTTAACATTGCTGTTTAAAAAGTTAGAATCAGTGCAACGTTAGCGTTAGTTGTTACGTGTTAACTCTGAATTTTAACAGAGTGTGATAAAGACAAAAATATTTAAAATCGGCAGATTACATTTTTCAAAAAAATTTAAATCTTGGCGCGAGTATGCCTTTTCTCAGCCTGTGCTGAAGTTGTCATGGAGACGCGCGCTCTCACAACCGCATGTCATGGCGCTGCGCTGAACTCCATCCAGTGTGTGAATGTGGTATTATCTTTGCAATCTGTAGGCACTTCGGAAACGAAAGGCGCAAGAAACATAACGTTAATCATAACTCAAATGATCTCCGCCTAAACACTTAACGGTATTTTCTGATGACGCGCAAAAACGTAGTCTCAAAACTTAACTCTGTCACACGCAGCTTGTTGCTTGCTGATCCATGTATGAGGATAGCCTGACGGAGAACATTTAAGCTGCGCTCCTCACCTAAGCAGGTACAGAGCAGAGCTTCAATTTACACTACCACATTGAGATAAAGTTGGTTTTATATTCATACATTCATTTAGTAACAACTTGTGACTCGCTCCATAAATTGTTTACCATGGTACTTTGTCTATTCGTTCTGAAATCACATGCAAGTATGACATGAAAACAACATTACACTAAATGCACTATTTTTTTTGACTGAACAATGTTGTACTTTGAAAGTCATTGGCTGCTAATATGATTTCACCATTAAGAATATGCAAAAATTACCTTTCTGAAATTATATTATTAAGGAGAAAGTCTGAATGTGTAAATATAAAACTAACTTTACCTCAATCACCAGCACTGATCAACACTTAATATTTCCTCGCGCTTAAGACGACATCTCTGCATATCAATGATTACCTGATTAATGCGATCAGTTAAATGAGTTTAAATGTCATTTAGGTCAAATGTATTTTAAAGGTATGATAAAAGTTTTTTTTTTTTCAATCTATTTTTTAAAATGTTTACTCTGGAGAGAATATAAACAGCCTAAAAAACAAAGTATGCATATCTATAACACATTAATACAAAATTATGTTATTAAATAAAATAATAACAAAACAAAATATTCAAGACATGGTAAACAAGACATAGTTTTCTGATGTGCAAATTTTGTAGCTTAAAATATATTTATATCTTAAAAATATAAATATTTTAGTCTATATATTTTTACATCATTAGACAATAAGGTAAGTTTGGTTATTTCTAGCTTTTAAAATCAGGCCTTAAATTTCTTTGTCGTCCTATTCAGTTTTAGAAATTTCAATACTGTTTAAATTAAATCTGTGTTCATCAAATCAAAGCAACTAACATGATAATCAGCTCTATTGCTAACCGTTTTGGAGGTTAACGTTAGACATCATGCAATTGTACTACTTCCACTCTCAGCTAAATGACACTGTGACTTTGTGTACTTACAGAATTGAAGGTCGGGTGTTGCTGACTACAGATAGGAACTACAAGGAAAGTGAAACTTCAGCTAGACCTTGAGTTCAGTTTACAACATGAAGATCCTGCTTTCAACATCTGATCAACACCTGATTTTCATCTGAGGTAAAAAATAGATAAGTAAATGAAACATAATAATAATATTAATAAATTTTTTTCTAGAATTGTATATTTTGTGGTGTGGGTTTGTTTTATGAAATTCTCTCTTGTTTCTTTTTGCTGTTTGCAGAGTACCAACATGTTACAAATGAGAATTTTCCCCACAAATTCTTTGCACAACTGGACCACCACCTATTTCATTTGATGACAATTTCAAGGCAAACAGCATCCAAAACTGGCAAGACAGCAGATACCCTGGCTAATCTTTTAAAGGCTTATGATGAGCAGGTATGTTTGGGGTCACGTGTTAAAGTATACATTAAAATATAATTTGAATTTTTTTTTTTTTTTATTGATTTAAAATCATTTATTCATCATTTATTATACTTGATTTCCAGGAACTGCATGATGTCAGTTCATGACGGACTACTCTTATCAGAGGTCTTTTGGTCTTGCTGCGTGAGCGTGACTTAAGATTCTTTAGGAACACCCTGGTAAGACTTCATTCATTCTTTTCACAATTAGGCATGTTTAATGAAAAGATGAAAGTTTTGAAAACTTTTACTTAACATATTTGTAATCACGGATAGTTGATGAATCATATAATATTGGCTCAGTCATTTTGATACTGTCCTTACATTAATATCCTTGAATTATATTTTTAGATTGATAATCCTGCTGACTGAAGATGCTTTATTGGCCCTGCATTCACTGAGGGTCTCTGTTGTCCTGAAGAATGAATTGGACACCACCCACACCACACTTCCAGACCTTTCTTGTCTTGTATGGATTAATGTATGTTCTTCACATAATATATAGTAAAGGACTTTGAACTTGTGCAAAAAGTTTTGCTTGGCATGGATGATGGAAAATAAAAAGTCTCGTAGCATGGAAACCTTAAAGAATGAGTTGATTGTTTTTTTTTTTTTACTTAATAAAGACTGTCTCTGGGGTAGTAACTTTAAAACATTTATTTACCTTTAATTCGTAAGGGTGCATTTTATTATATATAGGGATAGTTTGTCCAAATGTAAAATTCTGTCATTTACTAACTCTTCACTTGTCCCAAACCTGCTTGAATTTCTTGTTTCTGTTGAACACAAAAGTTAAGTAAAGCTGACAACCTGTAACCACTGACTTTCTAATAGGAAAACAAATACTGTGGAAATCGGTGGTTACAGGTCTCAGCTTTTTTTTTTTTTGGTCAAAAATAACCTTTTAAGTGTTCAACAGAAGAAAGAAACTTAAACAGGTTTGGAATAAGTAAATGACAGAATCATAGTTCAACCAAGACTGAATATATATATATATATATATACATATATATATATATATATATATATATATATATATATATATATATATATATATATATATATATATATATGCTCTCCGTCAAACAGAAATTGGGGGAAAAAATAAATGGGGGCGAATAATTCTGACTTCAACGATATATATATATATATATATATATATATATATATATATACAGTTTCTGTGTAGTTTACACTAAACGAGTCACTTCACAGAATGTACACTTATTATTTTTTTAACGAATGCCTTATTTTATTTGTGAAACTGACGATGGAGAAGTTAATTTTAAAAAATGCTATCAAAATGTATGAGCTGGGTGATTTAAGTATTTAAAGTTGAAAGAAATTAAAGCAATTAAGTTAATTGGTATTAAAATGTATGAGCTGGGTGACTAAGTATTTAAAGTTTGGAAAAATTAAAACAATTAAGTTAATTGGTATTAAAATGTATGAGCTGGGTGACTAAGTATTTAAAGTTTGGAAAAATTAAAACAATTAAGTTAATTGGTATTAAAATGTATGAGCTGGGTAACTTAAGTATTTAAAGTTTGGAAAAATTAAAACAATTAAGTTAATTGGTATTAAAATGTATGAGCTGGGTGACTAAGTATTTAAAGTTTGGAAAAATTAAAACAATTAAGTTAATTGGTATTAAAATGTATGAGCTGGGTAACTTAAGTATTTAAAGTTTGGAAAAATTAAAACAATTAAGTTAATTGGTATTAAAATGTATGAGCTGGGTGACTAAGTATTTAAAGTTTGGAAAAATTAAAACAATTAAGTTAATTGCAATTAAAACGTATAAGCTGAGTAACTTGGGTATTTTAAGTTAGGTGAAGTGTCTTGCATGAGTACAACAAACTCAAAACTTAATGTTTCTGTTTACTTAAAATAGATAATTTCATAACTTAAAAAATTTGACGTAACTGATTACCTCAAATTTTTTGAGTTTTGTCAACTTATTCGGGATTACAGTGTAGAAGGAGGAATTTGATAGAACATAACTGACGACTAAACGTTTGTCAATATTATATATTTACTGCTATATATTTATAAAGCATCAGCATTTGCTCTTAATATGAAATACTTATTAAGCTTATAATCTGAATAATGATTTCTGAAGGATCACGTGAAGAATGGAGCAATGCTGTTGATTTTTAACATTATAGAGACATCACTTTTACAATGTCAATGATCTCTATAAGTATAAGATAAATATGGTCACACTTTGTTTTAATGTACAATTCAAATCAATCAACAAACAATTAACTAAGACGTTTAGCTCACTAATTATCTGCTCATTATTAGTAATTAATGTAGTAATTGGTTTAAGATACTAGGTAGGTTTACGGATGTAAAATAGGATCATACTTTATTAGTACTAATACAAAGGTAATATCCTAATAATAGGCAGGTTATAAGCCAGTAGTAAATGTGTGAATTGTTACATAAACTAAAGCGTATTTATAATTTTGCTGTCTCTGAAGTTTGTTCAGAGAAACTCAGCTGTCACACGACTCTGCTTGCTATTACAGAAAGTGATGTCACTCATGTTATACTTTTTGATGGAATATTTTCAAGTGTCTTATCAACATCAGTTCTTAGTGTCCAAGCCCATAAACCTTGAGAGTTTGGGCTTCAGTCATCTGTTGACAGTGATCGTCTCATTCTGGCAGGTGAGTTTTTAAGCTCTGTCATTTTTTCATCATTCATCTAACCAGCTGTCAGTCAATTGCACCAGAATCAACAGGTATGACTGAAGATGAGCCAAGACTTTGACTAGAATAAGCAAAACTATGATTTGTTTATCTATAAAGCATTTCTTAATGCAGTTCACACACATTAAGCCCTTTACACAGAAACAGTCTTCTTTGTAAATTATAAATAATTTACAGTTAATAGATCATGTGTGAGCAAGACCTTTTCAAAATAATTAATTTGTGCCAATGTACCAGTATAAGTAAAATTACTAGTGCAATTATCAGTAATTTACCATTAACTCTGTGTGAATGCAGAACGAAATTACTATTATGATCATGTACAAGACTTACTAATTTGAGATAAAGATGTAAACTCTGGGCCAATCGAAGCATTCAGAACCACATGACACATTTATTTCACACAGCTTGATGCGCACGTTTATTGAAACCTTCATGTGAATGATACTTGAAAGACAACATTTGTGTATGTACCGTAAGCTTGGCTTGCAGTTTTGGGTCATTCTAAACCAGGGGTGCCCAAACTCGGTCCTGGAGGGCCAGTGGCCTGCATATTTTAGTTCCAACCCAATTAGACGCACCTGAACCAGCTAATCAAGCTCTTTCTAGGTATACTAAAACTTCCAGGCAGGTGTGTTGAAGGAAGTGCAGGACACCAGTCCTCTAGAATCGAGTTTGGACACCCCTGTTCTAAACTCTTGGTAAACTAGCTTGCTTCACATTTCACACAGTCCACAGGACACTCATATCCTAAAATTTTAAACTGCACATGTATTGTAACCATTCTTATTCGCATATTTGTATTGCTATTGTCATATAGGATGATCAAATTATATTTGCATGCTTAGATGAAGGCTTTGTTTTTGCACATAATCCTAACTAATGACTGCTATCCAGCGTATACTGTATATAGACTTTTAAGACTGTAAAGAAAAGAATGAAACAACTCTCATCTCAAAATACAGCGTTTTTCCAAATACCAATTTAACTTTGAACCTTGAAAATGGGGTTCAATGCAACCCACTGTATTTCCATGGCTGTCCAAAGAGCATGATTATGAGTCATATGCTTGGCTGTTAGTTGCTAAGCATCTGACCAGGGTTAAATGCAGGGGTTTAAAACAACAAAAATTGAGGTTTAAGCACAGTGTAACAAGCTTCTAGTGTTGCCTGATTTAAGCAGAAAGCAGACAAGGATTAAAAAAAAAAAAAAAAAAAAAGCTGTATGTTAGTCTTATCCTGACAGTGCATCCGAAATTTCAAACTTCCTCATATGTGAATATGTAGTAGGCCTGCACGATGTTAGAAAATTCTGACATTCCGAGATTTTATTTTTCTGCAATAAATAGTGCGATATCAATACTGTTTAATAAAAAATCCTCAAAGACACTCAAAGCACTTTACACATTGGGGGAATCTTCTCCACCACCACCAGTGTGCAGCACCCATCTGGATGATGTGACAGCAGCCATATTGCACTAAACTGCACACCACACGATTGGTGGAGAGGAGACAGAGAAATGAAGCCAACTATGATATGTGGATAGTTAGAAGGCCATGATGAACAAAGCCCAATTTGGCCAGGATGCTGGGGTTAAACCCCTACTCTTTTTCAAAAGACATCCTGGTATTTTTAACGATCACAGAAAGTCAGGACCTCTGTTTAATATCTCATCTAAAAGACGATATTTCTCACTGAGCAGTATCGAATCCCCTTTCACTATACTGGGGTGTTAGAAACCACACAAAACGCACAGCCCCTGCTGGCCTTACTAACACCATATCCAGCAACAACCTAGCTATCCCATGTGGTCTCCCATCCAGGTACTGACCTGCTTGGCTTCAGTGGGCGACCATGTGAGAGTTGCAGAGAGCTAGCTGCTGACAAGACAGTTTCAAAAGCACTATTTTGCTGGTTTTCTAGGTTGTAACAGTAATCTGGTAAAGAAATTGAATAATCACAATGCAAAAAAATGCTTTGCTTTGTTTAATTTCCAGTCCAAATATCTAAAAATGCTTTGATGAAGTAAAAATATTGTTTTATTTACAGATTTAAAAGAAATAAGTCAAAATTAAAAGTGTTTTAGTAAAAATATCTGCCAATGGGGTAAATAAAATAATATTTTTTGCTTTCAAATGTAGATGTTTGGACTAGAAACAAGACAAAAAAATTAAGGAACAAACGTTAAAAAGTAAAAGTAAAACCTTTTTTGTATAAATTGTATAAATTCCATATAAGTACAGTAATATAACACAATTCTGTATTTCCTGGTCTACTGAGACTTAACATTGCATATAATTTAATGTGACTGTTGTGAATGTGCCCAATGCAATATTGATGCTGAAACAATATATTGTGCAGCCCTATGTAGTATGTGAAAAACAGTACATATGAGCAAAGTAGTATGTCTGAATTTGTAAGATCAGAAAAGTTAAACAAGTGGATCTACTACTACTCTGGTGAGATTCTTTACTATCCCACTAGGCCACAAGAGATCATTTATGAAATGTCAATGTAATGACGCATCTGACCCAGGTAGGTCATGTGATGATGAAAATAAAGACACAAATATATTAGCCAGTAAACATATATATATATATATATATATATATATATATATATATATATATATATATATATATACGTATATAATACGTATAATATATATAAAACTTAATTTTGAAAGTTTAAATTGATCTCTACACTTTAGTAATAAACTATTCATTTCGAAAGTCAACTTTCGTTTATATAAATAAAATATATTGCCTGAAAAAAACAAAAACATATAAATAAAGCAACCAAGACACCGACTATAAATATCTATAAATAATAACAAGTAACAGGCAGAAAACACCAACAGAAACCATATCATTCATGAAATAAATCTGCCTAATTTTGTTATTGGACCAATAACAATAACTAAAAATAGCATTTGGTATTGGTCACCGATATATTGTGCTTCCCTCAATGACAACATGCCAGATGTAGCATGTCTGAACTCCATTCATACAAACCACTTTCATACTATGAAGAAAATACTTAGTATGTTCAAAAACATATACACATTTAGATTTAGTATACAAGTACTGTAGTATGCACTTTTGGAGATAGCTCAAGTCTACATATTGGTCTCTACTGCACAATGTTCTCTCAGGTCATCCTCCTCTTAGCAAATAAAAACTCAGCACACTCACAAATTAAGATGAATAGAGTGATTAACAGTACGACAGAGCAGAAACATTTTCATTCCCTCTTACCTCAGGCACAAATATGAATGGATGTTTTGATTTTAACTGTCTTGTGTAACAGCCATTGATTTGAAGCGTTTCATTAAGCGATCTGCCATCTTTTAGCAGGTATATTGGACAGCGCTGCCTGTTACATGGCACAGTTTTAATATTGGGTATTTCACACATCGATTGAGCCCCTTATGGAGCATCGCACTGGAAATCTTTACAGACAAAGGTAAAGGTCAAGCACTGACTTTGACACGTCAACAAGGTGGTGGCAAGAAAGAGGGCATTTGAGCCTCAACTGTCAACTGAAGTGCTTCAGTTTGCATAGAAAACTAAAACAGAGAGAAAAAATCCTGCTTTTCTAATTTAATTTTAATATATTTATTATTATTACAAATTAAACATTTGTTAGATAATTAAAAAAAAAAATTTTTTTTGGATAAAAATTACACAAGTAAGTAACTGTAAAGACAAAAAATATTTTCAAATAAACTTTAAAAAAAGTTTGTTTGCTGTAATAATTTAATTTGAAAAATATTATTTGAGTTTATGTTATATGCAGTCATTATGTCAGTAATTTATTATTATTTTTAAAACAACAACAATAACGTTTTGAGCACTAAGTCAGCATATTGAATTTCTGATGAATTAATGAATTTATATAAAATATAAATATGAATATAAAAATAAATAAAAATATCCAAAATTCTAATAACAATTCAAACCTTTCAGTATATACATTTATATAATATTTAAATCCTGCTTTTCTAATTTAAATTGTTATATTACTATAATATTAATAATAATAATAATAATAATAATTATTATTATTATTATTATTATTATTATTATTATTATTATTATTATTATTATTATGAAATATTAATTTACTGGGGAGAAAGTATATATATATATATATATATATATATATATATATATATATATATATATATATATATATATATATAATATGATAAAACAAATAAACAGATAAAAAATACACAAATAAGTGACTGTAAAGGCTGATTTTACTACAATATTTTTATATTTTCAAATAAATGCAGCAAACTGTAACATTTTTAAATGCATATTACAGGCAATAATTCAAAAGTTTTGGGTCAGTAATTTATTATTTTATTCATAAAAAATAATATAATAAAACAACAACAACAATCATGTTTTAAGCACCAAGTCAGCATATTACATTTCTGATGAATTAATGAATTGAAATAAAATATAAATATATTTCAAATTATTTTTTTATATTTTTATTATTATTATTATTATAATTATTATTGTTGTTGTTGTTGTTGTTGTTGTTGTTGTGATTGATTATTAATTAACTGGGGAGAAATTATTTATTTAACAAGGATAAAACAAATAAACAAAAAATACACAAATAAGACTGTAAAGACTGATTTTACTACAACATGTATATAGTTTAAAATAAATGCAGCAAAATGCAACATTTGTAAATTCATCTAGTCATTTAAAAGATTGGGGTCAGTTATTTATTATTTTATTTATAAAAAAATAATAATAAAACAACAACAACAAGAATAATGTTTTGAGCAAATAAGTGAGCATATAAATTTTTTGATGAAAGAATAAATGAATATAAAATATAAATATGAATATAAATATAAATACAATATTCAAACCTTTCAGTATATTATATTATATTATATTATATTATATTATATTATATTATATTATATTATATGTTGGTGTTTAAACTAGGCTTTTTAAAACTTATTTTTGTAACAACAACAAAACTTTAATATTAGAAACTGCTGTGTAATTACAAACTTTTTTTTTTCTGCCTAGGGCACCAAGTGAACCAGAACTGCCCCTTGTGCCCCCTCAAAAATATGATGTGCATGACGGGCCTGTATACACATCCACAACTAAAATTAATTCCCTTGTCACATCTGTGGCTGATTTACGTGTCTAGTGTTATGCAGATCAGCAGGCGTTGAGATGAGGTTCGGCTGTCAGAATTGATTCCACCTTTCCATCCGAAGGGTCGTTAGAGATAAAGTAACCACTCTGCGCACTGTCACTGATGAATTAGGGTTTGCATAACCAATCATCTCCAGGCTGACAGACAGGCAAATGCCGATGTGAACTCAAGACCCAACATATTCAACACGACAGCAGTGCTTGCGGGCTAATACTAAAGCTGTTTGTTTTAATATTTGTTTTGTTTATTTCTATGTATTGTGTTTTCCATTGCTTGTTGTGTATGGATTGAGAAATAAAAAGTCAAGAGAATTAGGCTGTCAGTTAAGGTTCCATTAAAAAAGTAAGTAGGGCTGATATTTGATTTATCTGAGCTTCTTCGTTCCTAATAGTTTTGTAATCAGTCCTCTAATGACTGTTTATGTGTATATCTGTCATAAGACAGACAGTGTTAATCAATGCAGAATCAGTGGTATTGGTAACTGATTATTTATGGCCCTCTGAAAAGGCCCTACCCTACTCTTTCCTCTTTGCCATTGAAACAGAGTGTGAAGGGGAAGGGCTTAAAAATGTTACCCTTAAGAAACGGAACAGCACTACAACACCCCACGCATCATCGCAAGGTCTTCATATATGACATTGACTATGGCGACTACTGTAGTTATTCTAATCATGTAATTTTTTTGGTATTTATCTTATTATTATATCATTATGATATAATGTGTCAATAAGCTTGTAACTGTGCATTTACCGTGGCCACATTCATCTACGTAGACACACAAAAATAACATTAAAATTATACCAGACATTGAAAAGGTCATTCCCAGCCACTAGACTTTTCTAACAGGGGATTTCAGTGTCATCTAGTGACAAATGTGAAAGCATGTTGTGGGAGTACTATACAATAGTTAATATTACACTGTAAAACCCAACAGTCAACTTTATCAAATAAAATGAGTGTAGTTAACTCAAAATTTACTGAAAGTTAATTCTATTCATTTGAAAAGAGTTTTGAACTCAGTGTTGAGGGTAATGAGTTAATTAAATACCTCATTACTTCAACTTAAGTTCACAGTACTCATATAAATATTTTTTTTAATAAATAATAGTTTGTTATAATGGTTTGTTGCAATCATTTTCCTCAAACAGTTTGAGTTGCCTTAACTTAATGGGTTTTACAGTACTCAGTTGGTTTGAGTTCTCTTCATTTATCTGGTTTCAAAGTGCTCAAATTGCTTCGTTTACTCAAATGGATTAAGTTCATAGTACTCATAGGGATTAGTTTTTGAACTTCAATGGTTTATTGCAATCTGTTTCCTCAAATGATTTGAGTTACCTTAACTTTTTGGGTTGTACAGTGTATGGATTATAGATTGCGATATTTTTTTATTTTTTATTTTTTAAAGCATGACAGTAAAACACAAACGCTTTTATGAATGTATTAAATCATGTGCTTGTTTGTTGTAAAATTTTGTAATAATGACAAAAAATACTCATTTGTGTATCTCCAGACTTTCGTGTGCAGCCATGCTGTCGTTTTAGATTGTGTATTCTGGGAAATTTTTGTACCCCTTGGTTTTAAGTGTGGTCCTAAAAATCTCTGTTTTAAGGGCTAGCTAGCCCTTCCCCTTAGCCCTACACCTTCAAGCTAAAAAGAAGTGGGAGGTAAGGGGAAAGGGCTAAGGGGTAGAATTGGGATTGGGCCAAAATCTCTTCTCAAGTAACTAAATGGAATTTTTGGTATTTTTAATCTTTGAAAAATAAGAAAAAAAAATATTTATTTATTACTAATGTACAGTATTTTATTTTCCCACTTATTTACTCTTTATTTATGTGTTTGCTGATAAAGAAGTAAAAGTAATCTGTAATTTGTAATGAGCAACACATTACAATTAAATACTTTGGATGGAAATTCAGTCATAAACATTAATGCTATTTCTTTTAATGTAACAGGAATAGATCCATTCATCTTTTTTAAAAAAGAATATTATTAGTAATACATTAAATAACAGCCATTGTGCAGTTTTGATTTGCACTTTTCTCATATTGAAAACTGGCAGTAATAAATGTTCAGTCTACTTTTATATCATTAAGTTGTCAAATTATCATGTAAAGCTCTAGTTCTATTTGTGCTACTATGCTTTTCAAATGATAAAAATGTATAATCTTAAATGTTTCACATTCAACTACATGTGCAATACGACATTGAAAATACTGTAAAACTCCCCAGCCAATGGTAAAACGTTATACAGGACAATTGGTTTTTCAAAAGCATTCAAAAGCAAGGACAATGGGGTTTTCCAGGCCCAATTAGGACAGCGCGAGTTGGGCTAGATTAAAAACCAGAGGGGACAACTTCATCCCCAAACGCCTGAACTCAAGCAAACGAAGCTCACAGCTGGAAAAAAAATTGTTTGAGAGTGTGAAGCGCGAGAAGGAATGAACAGGAAATGAACATAGAAATGCAGGGGGGAATAATTCATAGTTTTATATGGGAATAAAGAATAAATGGAGCAATTTTCCTCCAGACAAGGTGACATTAAAAATGTCAGTGGTAATTGCGTGCGAGTTAGTGCAGCAAAAAGAGCTTAGCATTATGGGTAATGTGCGAGCAGAGCTATCATTAACATCAGAGGCCCACTGTAAGCCTCTGTTCGTGGTATAGCTGAGGTCAACACACATCTCGCAGGCATTTGGAGCAAAGTTTGGGTCGCTTACTGAAAGGGGAAAACAGGACTTCCGGTGACCCTCATCTTAAAGCAAGCGACCACCTCTCCTCATTGCTTGCGGAGAAATATGAGTGAAAGGGTCAAGCGATCATGTTCTTGCCGTCGGGACTAAAGCTTTGGTAGAGCTGCCGCCTTTCTCAAAGTGTCAGCAAATGTCACGGATGAGGAGCACCTACTCCTTGCCATTGGGCCGGCTGACATTCCGTTTGCTTCGACATTTGGGTTGATACGTGGACACACAGTGAGGGTGCATGGTGAAAAGTTTCAGAAAATGTTGCTCAGGGCTTTACTTTGACAGAACCTGCGATTGGTTGAGCTGACCCCTGCGACCCCTCGAATCCATTTTCTCTGTAATTCAGTCCCAACATCGAGCGGCAACATTTGCTGTCTGTCCCTGACCCCGAGCACACATCCAGTGGAGGGTGAGAGGATATCAAAGCGCTGGTCTAATGCAGTCGCTGACTCTAAAGGTTTCTTCAGGACTGCTGAAACGTCATTATTGCGTTTCTATCTCAGGTGCCCGGGCGAGAGGAGTGGAAGTGATGTCTTTGAGCTGTCTGCTGTCTGGATGGAGAGACGATTGGAAGTGTTCGGATGAAATGAGCACCAGACAGGAAGCTCCAGACCAGACGAAAACATATCTGCACCATCCACAGGGTGCAGTCCAAGAAGCAGAAATTCTGAAATTTGATGATTTGTTGCTTAGACTTTTTTTTTTTTAAACTATACATTTCTTAAATGGGTGATCCTTGCTATGATGATTAAAGAGTTATTCACTGTTAGGGTCTGATCTCAATAAATTCTGTCACACACAGCAATGTCAATCTACACCAAACCTTCATTTTTGATCAGAGCTGTGTGTGTGAGGATGTGGTTAATATCTCTTCACAGCAGAACATTAATCTGAGTCTGGGTGTCATGGAGGGAGGTGGGCGCAGGGTCGTCCGTCCTCTTTAAGGTCTTCCTCCCATTAGCCCAGACTTATCAGGGAGATTAATCGAGCCCCAAGCGTTCCAGTCCACACATTTGTCAGGCCACTCATCCACTAATATATCCCTACGATCCTTAATTTTTTCACACTTTTACTGTCCCTCTCTTTTTTTTTTCACCCTGAAGACAAAAGAAGGTCAATCAGAGCATCAGGCAGGAGTGGACATGGATGTGAATTGTGGATGTTTCTGATCATGATGGAGTTTGTCTAGCTTTGTTGATGGGAGTGTTGGCCTAACAGAAAACGCTTAGAGGCTGGAAAGGATTGTGAAGTGACATTTAGATAATTAAGCTCAATTTGCATCTTTAGTTCCACATCAAGTGGAAATCTATAGAGGAGCTGAAAAATGAGTCAAGATGTCAGACATTTGTAAAGACACAATTTGATGCAGCTAACAATCCAAACTTACCATAGCGCTCAGTTATGAATAAGACAGATATAAAGTCATGGTTTTACTAGGTGGTATGACAATTTGGATTCATTAAGATGTGTGGGAGAACGTAGATAGTCTGTGACATCAATTATGTACAGCTACTGTAAATCAGATGATTATTTTTTTTTAGGTTGAGATTTACACACAACATATTTCAAATAAAGCACAACATGCATTATACAATGTTGTCATTCATTTATGCAACAGTGATGTACTGGGGTCTAAAACTAATAATTATGAAAAAAAAAATTGAATGCAGTGACAACAGTGCACCAAATCTCAAACAATCAGCATGGTCATTTATTCATTCATATTTTTTTCAGCTTAGTCCCTTTATTAATCAGGGGTTGCCACAGCAGAATGAACTGCAAACTTATCCAGCAAACGTTTTACACAGCAGATGCCCTTCTAGCTGCAACCTATCACTGGGAAACGTGGATACATCATCATAGCATAATTTGTGACATTTTACAACAATAATTAATATTTTTTCATTACTGTGTGGGTTGGAATAAGGGTAGGCGTTAGGCTTGGGTGGTAATACGGTAATATGGTATACTGCGGGATCTAAAAATAGCAATAGTGTCAGTTTCAATATCGTTATACCGTCATAAAAAAAACTATGCACTTAAATAGAAGACAAGTATTAAATAATAAATATTATTTATTTAATGCCTACAAATGCATATGCTCGATTGTCATCACGGGACAGTGTGGAGGAGAGAGAGAGCGGTCAAGTAGATGGCGAGTCGTGCACCAGGTGACCTGCAGTTTGGCAGTATTTCCAGTTTCGATCGTACGAGAAGGGAGACGTGGTAAATATGAGAGGTTTGCATTCCTGCTGCTGTATCGCAGGAGTCACGGGATCTGACCAGATTTATTGTGGTGCGGAATAAATTTCCGAATAAAGCAAGGGAGCGGTCGGTAACTCTGGTGTAATTTGAAAGGGAGCATGGTCTAACAATATCGCTCCCGAGCGAGCGAGCACGCGCACATGCTGGATGCTGTTTATGTGTGTGTGTGTATGAATGAGAGAGCGCGTGGTGCTGTGTGGGGCTCTCTCTATGTGTGTGTGTGTGTGTGTATGAATGAGAGAGAGAGAGAGAGAGAGAGAGAGAATGTGGTGCTGTGCGTCGCTTGGTGCTGTCTCTGTGTGTGTGTGTGTGTGTGTGTGTGTGTGTGTGTGTGTGTGTGTGTGTGTGTGTGTGTGTGTGTGTGTGTGTGTGTGTGTGTGTGTGTGTGTGTGTGTGTGTGTGTGTGTGCGTGTGCATGTGCGTGCGTGAGCGTGAGCGTGTGGGTGTGTGTGAATGAGAGAGAGCGTCTCACACAGACCTCTGATACGTACAAGACGAAACAGGTGACCGCAAACCTATGGTCGAATATACGGTATTCAGTTTCTGAATGGTTTAGGCACAAGCCAACAGTTTGGTGACACTGTCTGAGCCTTACGTCATATACATTTATTTATTTTTTATTATGCATGGTAATACCAGATACCGAGGTCAAATAGGGAGGAGGTTTGACGGTATTAAAATTTGGATACCAATACAATACAATTACTAAGTAAATTAATAAATAATATAAATAATTCTCATTAACTTCCAGCTGCAGCTGTATCTCTTGTAGCTTTATGCCTGGTTCCACGATAAGTGTTATTAAGTTATTGGCTAGACCAATAATGGTGACCAATAAAAGGTGAGCACTAAGCCTCAGAGCACAGAACTGACAGTTAATACTAATGGCAGAGATAGAGACAAAGAAAATGAATAACTAACAGTGAATAATTATCAGAATATCTGCCAAGATTTTCAGTCCTTTATAGTGTTTTAAAGCCTAACATTTTTAGCCCTAATTAGATTCAATTAGTCCAGAAATAGGTAAAGCGGTGGCGGAGTAGGTTGTGTCGCCTCACAGCAAGAAGGTCACTGGTTCGAGCCTCGGCTGGGTTAGTTGGTGTTTCTGTTTGGAGTTTGCATGTTCTCCCCCCATTTGCATGGGTTTCCTCAGAGTGCTCCGCTTTCCCCCACAGTCCAAAGATATGCGGTACAGGTGAATTGGGTAGGCTAAATTGTCCATAGTGTATGAGTGTGAATGAGTGTGTATGGATGATTCCCGGAGATGGGTTGCACCTGGAAGAGCATCTGCTGCATAAAACAAATGCTGGATTAGTTTGCAGTTCATTCCGCTGTGGAGACTCCAGATTAATAAAGGGACTAAGCAAAAAGAAAATGAATGAATGAATAGTCCAAAAATAGTACATCTTGATTATCTGTCTATTTTAGAATGATCAAGACTTACAAAAGATAACAAATATAATTTTTGGTAAAGAAATAACATTACCATAATACTAAACAACATCTCAAATATCTCATATTTCCAAGATCATGCAGACCGATTTAGTACAACACTGTTTTGTACATAAATTACTAGGGATGTAACGGTATCAGAATTTCACGGTATGGTAATACCTCGGTATGAATGTCACGGTACGGTATTTATTGAATCATTTACAGGAAAAAACAAAACTTATGAAAATACTCCAAAAAAGTGCCAAAAGTGTCAATGAAATACAAATTAGTCATCTATCTGTAAGCTTTGAAACAGGAACTTCAATTTTAATAACAAAAAATTATTAAACCATGTAAAAAAATAAAGTTTCAATTTAGTAGTGTTGAAAACTCATCTCATTCAACATTTAATCACTCACTCACTTAGATAGAGATGGGTTTAAAGGAAAATTATCATATAAATATAATCTGGTAAAAGCTGGTATCTCTGGGTATTTACAATGTCCCCTGCAACAGAAAAAACCCTCTCCTTTGGGACTGAGGTTTCTGGGACAAGAGAGATATGACTTGGCCCAGGTTGTTAGCAATGGGGAACGTTGTGCATTGTCTTTCCCCCACTTGAGAGGACAAACCATGAGTGAGATAGAGATCTCATGTCTGCATCAATCTGAACAGTGTGCTGTGTTTCTGCAGTCCCCATGACTGATTAGTCGTATTCCCCAACTTGCAGGCACGTGCACACACAGTGCTCAACCTGTGCAGTGCACATGCCCTTTTTAGTCTTGGATAGAAAGTTCCCTTCCAAAATGATCAAAAGTGCCCCCGCGACTCGACATACCCTCCGTCCCCGCTTTACAGTACGCGCGCGACAACACAGCTGATAAGAACTCGCGCGACAACACCGCTATTCAGTACGCGCGCGACAACACAGCTGATAAGAACTCGCGCGACAACACCACTATTCAGTACGCGCGCGGCGACAACACCCGCTTTAGGGTTTTCCAGCTCTTTTTGATCCCCGCTTCTAGCAGCACACTCCATTTCCGCATTACTGAATCTGTAGCGACAACAGACCGCAAGGGATGATGGCCAAGCCTGGGCTGATGGGAATTGTAGTTTCCGGTACCTCCCGTTCGCTTCATTCGCCTGAGCAAATTTTCTCAGAAGACCTATAGTTTTACCGAGTCATGCGACTACGGTAATATCGAAAAAAAATTAATATTGCGGTATGACGGTATTAACAATACCGTTACATCCCTATAAATTACACACTTCTTCCTCTTTATTTTAGGTAGTTACAGTCTTAAAGAAAAGAGCTCTTCTGATATACAGCAGTTGTCCTAAATCACGGACATTCACTTCAGGACCCTGAGAGCAAACCATAAGAGACACAACAGAAGGACACAGCAGAACTGTGCAGCCTCTCAGTGACTCGGCATCTGCCTGCTGCACCACACAAACACAAATGAATAAACAACCTCTTCTCTTAATTTCTTAAAGTATGCATCTGATATTTCCCACAAAATGAATCTATTAGTTTTTTGTCTGAATTAATTACCACTCTGTATAATGATTCAGTTATGTATCCAATATGTAAGTAGCTAATTTGTTTGTAAGGGAAGTTCTGGAGCACTCAACCACCATACAAGGTGCGTGACACAATGCAAATGTATAAAAAAATAGGGAACTCCAGCAACACTTGTAATAATGGAGAACAGTTTATTGACATTGTATATGATGTATAATTCGCTTTCATTCTTTACCCATGTTGTATCAACTTCTCTGACTTCTAACTTCAACTTCTCTGATATTTAATTTTCACAAACTTCAATTTTATGGAAAGGAAAAGAAAAACTAACAAAAAAGTTCATTTGTTGAGTCAAAATAACCGATTTTGTGTTCTGCAGTAGAAATAGATTGCATTGATCAATGATTCCACACTGGTAGAAATCTGGTTAGACCACCCCTTTAAATAAACTTACGCTGGTTAATTACACATCATTAATTACATAAGAGAAAACATATTTTCTGTAATTTTTCTTCAAGAAATATAATAAATAATGAGTTTGACAATGTGCTAGTCTCTGATCTTGTATCCGAAGTGTGTAACATGCAAGTCAATCACAAACCTCCATCTACCCGTCAACAGCCCCATCACGTCCCCCCAAATCAACATCTGTTTACACATTGAGAGCTCTTCCGTCGATTTCGCAGACTGTCCATCTTTCTTAGCCAAGTTAGCAACTTTTTTCCGTGAGTATCCAATGAGGTGAGCGTAAAAAAATAAAACATGGAGGGGGAAGCGAGGCAAAAATATCCCATTAACTCAGGAAATTGGTACAAGCTGTGCCACAGCACAATGCAATCACCTTCTCCATCTTAGCATCTCCTGTCTCTTTCACCTCGTCCAACAAGTGCTGGAGTCATGGGTACTTTGTTTTCCGGCTGACCATTAGAGATCTTGATAGACAGACATACTGTAGTGGAGGATAAATAAGACTAGAGAGATGCACAGGGAAAGTCTTAAGAAGCAGCAGAAATAAATCTTTTTTTTTTTTTTTTTCCCTACAGACATGAGAGCAGAGACTTTTTCTCTAATAATTAAAAAGAAACAACAAATTATAAAAATACGATGCATGGGCATTTCAATAAATATCAGAATGTCTCAAACTGTTCATCATGGGCAAAATTGAGCAGATAATTAATTTTAATTCTGAGGTTGGGCTGCACCATACTGGAAAAAAATTAAATGTTTATTTAAATTAAATTATTAGCCCCCCTAAATATATATTTATACAATACAATACAATACAATACGAATACAATATTACTATATGACTTAATATCTCTATTTGCAGTGCATTTCTGTATTTGCACGAGTTGTGAGTATTTTCATGCACATGTTTATTTAGAGATTGATAAATTAATGTTTACTGTTTGCATTTCCATAAAATCTAATAAACAATCTATTAAATGTTTGGGGTACCCCGACATGTTTTCGTTGTGGTCTGTGTTATTTGCAGTGCATTTCTGTATTTGCATGTGTTGTGAGAATTTTCATCCATAACAATCTATAAATACAATAAAAAGATACTGAAAGAAGTGAAATAAAGTGTTTTATCACTTCAAGAGTCCAGAGTAATTAAGTGAAGTAACTGAGTGATAAAAATAAAAATAATTCAATAAAATTTATCACAGTTAAGGTCAATACCACGAATGGAACAATTTCTTATACCTGGATGCTTTAAAACCATAATACAATCACAGGCATTAAAAACACATGCAAATAATAAATTATAATACAAACTCAACATTGCATATACTCATGATGTGACTATTGTGAATGATCACAATAAAACTGAGATATTAATGCTGGAAAGATTTATTGTCCAGCCCTAATTTGTGGGTTCCCTCACTAGACTCCTTATCCTCACAGTCAAACAATAATAGGCTTAACTGTCATTCTAATCATTTCTGTTTAACTGAAGTATACAATCCGTATCAAGACAAACACACTGCACATCAAAAAAAAAACTTTTTCCCTATGGAGTAAAACATATGTGTAAAGGTGACTCTCACAGTCTTGCTATCATAAATGAATTTTCTATGTTTTCAAAAATGAATGAAACAGTTTATAATAAGAACAGCGATTTTTCTTTTCACTTTGTCCTGAGTAAAAACGATTTGTTTTGTTCTGTTTTCATAGTTCAGAGGTTAGAACAAAATAACAGGGTGGTTAATGGCATTCTTTTTATAATGAAAGTTCACTGTGTGAATACCTTTTGAACATAAAAAAGATAAATCCTTCCAATCATTATTTTCTTAGTTTTTCCTTTTGAGTTGACAAAAGAAGCTATAAAAATATATAATTAAAATTAATGTGTTTTTAAAACTTAAGTTGGTTGAATCCAATGATTGTATTTATGTTTTAAAACATATTTTCAGTTTTTCATTTGTGTTGGAAATCTCTTGCCAATTTTAAATAAATAAATAAATCCACTTTTAAAATAGCAAAAAGGTGCCATGTTTCAGACATTTTAGAATTGTTAGCCCCCCTTTGATTTATTTATTTTTTATTTTTTTCAAAATGATTTTTAACAGAACAAAAACATTTTCACAGTATGTCAAATAATATTTTTTCTTTTTGAAAAAGTCTGATTTGTTTCATTTTGACTAGAATAAAAGCAGCTTTTAATAAAAAAAATATAAAATAAATAAATAAATAAAAACATTTTAAGGTAAAAAAATTTTGGTCAAAGTTATTAGCCCCTTTCAGCTATATATTTTTTCGATAGTCTACACAAAAAACATCATTGTACAATAACTTCCCTAATTAACCTAGTTAACCTAATTAACCTAGTTTAGCCTTTAAATGTCAATGTAAGCTGTATAGAAGTGTCTTAAAAATATCTAGTAAAATATAATTTATTGTTATCATAGCAAAGATAAAATAAATCAGTAATTAGAAATGAGTTCATAAAACTATTATGTTAAGAAATGTGTTGGAAAAAGTCTTCTCTACGTTAAACAGATATTGGGGAAAAAAAATAAACGGGGGGAAGGGGGGGTGGTGTAATTCAGGGGGGCTAATATTTCTGACTTCAACATATCTATTTTTAGACGTCAAAAGTTAATAAGCATTAATAAATAAATATTTGCTGAAATGAAACTGACCAACAAACAACCAACCTACTAACTACATACATATTTATGACGAAGCTCTAAATGACAGTAGACAGTACGTTTTTATTAGAAATTTAGATAATAGAATAGAGAAAAGAATCTCCAGAGTTCTGCCAAAGACAAGGAACAGAGCCATAATATTGTCCTCTGTGTGTGTATATGAGACTCATTATTCTGTGTTACTCTGAATAAGGTGCAAAACCAAAGCAATGCTCTTAGAACTGCCTGCCCTATACAATCGTCTCTAAAAACACACACAATGTGCCCAGCTTTAATGAGCAGGCATCGGCCGATTGCTCCGCTCTTGTTGTTCAAAGCCATTTGTGAATAATTTACAGTTTCATCAAGGTCAAAGATGCTGGAACATCAGTTCAAACCCAAACTATAAAGAGACTGACTATAAGAACAGAAAACATTTGGGTCTAATAGTGTATTAATTGCTACGAACAGGTTGATTACGGCAACAATTATCTATGTAATAAATGACTATTTTATGAGCGCAGGAAAGAGCGAGATGAGAGATGGAGAAAACGAGCAAGTGTAATTATCTGTGTTAGAGAGTGTGTGTGGTCCCAGCGCTCTGGCTTCAACACAGGCCTCATTACTCTGTTTAGAGCCATAAAGAGCCCCATAGGACACGAGCACACACACATACACACACATGCACAATCCGACCTTCATCACATCATTACACTCATCTCAGTGATCAGTTCAATTCATTTGCACCCACAGCAGTGGTTTCAGTCAGGCTAGATTTATGTACTTATTTCAAACACATACCCACACACGCGCGCACACACAAGCTATCTCAAGCTATCTCACTAGCTTTTGGCTCTGTGTTTCTAACAGACTTTTTAATTAGAAACCAGAGGATAACAACAGTAGTGATTACTCACTGTGTGCCTTTGCCTGGAGGAGGTGTGGAGGGAAATGTTGCCACTCTTTAAATGCATTGCATTGGAGGATTCAGTTCAGCTGATTTTCTGAGAAGGGATTTTGACGGCAGGCCATGAAATGAACTTCTTGGGCTTTTCTGGCATCTTAAGTGAGATTCCAGTTCAAGATGAGCAAATGTTAAAGTCGAAGGACTCTGAAACAACATAAATGGAGAGGTAGATGTAGCCATCGGTTATTGCACACCAATACAACATAAAATGTGTCTAGCTTGTCTCAGTAAAAGTGGGATTATTCACTGTAATTCAAACCATGTGGTGTTTCTATTTTAGTAGATCCTTTATGTTGTTGTGTTTGTAACAAGCAATAAAAGCAGATACAGCTGAAGTCAGAATTATTAGCCCCAACACATTTCTAAACATAATAATTTTAATAACTAATTACTAACAACTGATTTTTTTTATCTTTCCTATTTCACTTCTATACAGCTTAAAGTGACATTTAAAGGCTTAACTAGGTTAATTAGGTTAACTGGGTAGGTTAGGGTAATTAGACAAGTTATATAATTATTATTATAATTTTGACCTTAAAATGTTTTTTAAAGAACTGCTTTCATTCTAGCCAAAACAAATAAGACCTTCTTCAGAAGAAAAAAAATGTATTGGACATAATGTGAAAATTTCCTCGCTCTTTAAAAACATAATTGGGAAAATATATAAAAAATAAAAAAGTCAAAGGGGGCTAATAATTCTGACTTCAACTGTAAATACAGTATTTCCATTTTTTTTATATATAAAACACAAAGATACATAACAATACTGTAATACAAATATAATGCAAAAGAAAATTAACAGTAAAATATACAAAACACTGCAAAAAATAAATAATAAAAGTTATTATAAAAACTTTATAATAACTCATAATATTTTAATATTATAATAACTCCTAATATTTTTAATATTATAATAACTCATAATATTTTTTAATGAGTTAAAAGCAATAGTAGTAAGATGCAACTGTAAGTTAGATTTCAAATCATTTACAGAAGACGGCAGATCACATGGTAAGGAAAGACTGGAAAACCTAGGATCGACCACTGCAAATGCACAGTCACCTAATTATCAGCTTCAGTCTTGTTTTTACAGTAGGTATGACAGAATAATTCTGCCTGATAATCACAAACATCTGGCTGCCCTTCTCTCAAAATATGGCAAACAAGAGGATGCCAAACAGTTTAAACACTTAAAAACAACAACCAGTTTTCTTTTTTATTTAACCCTTTAATGCAGTGGCAACTAATTTGGAAATCTTAATAATAGCAAAATTGGGTTTGCTATTATTAAGATACTGCCAGTTTATTGGTAATTAATAAGTACATAGTAATATGCAGCAAATTAAGAGTTTATTAAACATAGTTAACGGTAATTAGAGGTGTGAACCTATACTGGTCTCACGGTTCGGTTTGGTTACAATTTTCATGCCATCGATTCGGTTCAATTCGATATCTCAGTGCATCACGGTGCATTGACAATGCTTCCCATACACAGTGTTATATTTTGGGGGGAGGCTATAAAAAGCTGTCTGTATGAACACACAGACACAAAGCACTACACAGTCTCTCATTCACACACACATCCACAAACATAGACAGCACCAAACAAACAAACAAACAAACAAACAAACAAACACACACACACACACACACACACACACACACACACACACACACACACACACACACACACACACACACACACTTAAGCTCTCACAATATGCGGTTAGCCGGGAGAGCTCACGATGAGTGTAGCAAAAAAAAAAAAACGTAAAAAAGAAGCACTTTTCCGACGGTCCCTTACTGAGAGCTCCACTCAGCGCGAGCTCTCCCGGCAAAACGCATATTGCGAGGGCTTAAACACTGCAGTGGTCGTAATGTCGAGTGAAAAAAAAAAGAAAAAGACAGCTGTGAAACATAACCAAATTCATCTTTTTGTACAAAACACACTTTAGATATTTTTAGGGTAAGAGGTTTTTGAGTTATTGCCGTCTATAACTGAATGTGTCAGGAATACAGAAAACAAAACCAACTTAATTGCGCTCATTTCTGGCGCCCCCTGGATGTAGAGTGCCCTTAGCATTTGCCTATACTGCCTATGCCACGGGCTGGCCCTGAGTTGGCTCCTGAGTGTTGTAAATACCCGCGCTCACCTCCCTCGCCACAGAGCGCTTAAGAGATAAATGACGTCAGTACATAATAATCGGTTATGATTATTACTAAACTGATAAGGAATTGTCCGCGTCTGCATCGCGGTGGACCGAAGAAACAAATTTTGACACCCCTAATGGTAATTAGCAAAAATTGTACCTTAAAATGATCTCGTATTCATGTGTCCAAAGACATGCGGTATAGATGAATTGGGTAAGCTAAAATTTCATAGCGTATGTGTGTAAATGAGAGTGTATGGGTGTTTCCCAGATATGGGTTGCAGCTGGAAGGGCATCTGCTGCGTAAAACTTATGCTAGATGAGTTGGTGGTTCATTCCACTGTGACAACCTCTGATTGATAAAGGGACTAAGCTAAAAATGAATGAATGAATGTACCTTAAAACAAAAGTGTGACCAGACACTATATATACATCTTTACTATGTCCACTAATGGTAACCGTTCCACTTCCAATCATTAGAATAAGTTCTAAAGCAGCAGCAGACTTATGATGCATAGAGCTCAACGCAGAAAAATGCATCACTTCAGACCATCCAGGGAGAAGCAAGTTTAATCTGTTCTACAATTGAAAACGAAGATAGTGAACAGAAAGTGAGGAGTAGCAAAAAAGATAATGCTCCGTCACAGCACACTGTGTGCAGGATGAGCACCAAACCAAATCTCCAGGCGCTCATGAGAACCAGACTGAAAAACTTATCACACGAGTAGCTGTGCAATATAGGGCTCTGTGTAGGACTCAAATCACAGCTGTGTTGACACAGAGCCAAACCAGATGAATACAAGTTTGCTCATGCTTTAACACAACAAGAGGTAAAATTACTGTTAAAATAACTACATTTACAGCTTCGTTGTTTGTTAAGAAAAATGCACTGATGCAGTCATATTTTACGGAAACTTTCATATATCTTTCTCTCTCAATAATTAATTCAAATGAACACTAATTTATAAAAATAATAATATTTTGGCCTGCACTGCCAAATGGTTGTGCCATGTTTTGACTGTTTTATATAATGAATGTTAACGTAACTTAGAGAATCAATGTTTTAAATAATGTTTTACACTACACAGCATTGTTGGTTTACAAAAAATCTAAACAACGTAATCCTGTTGCACTACTACACTTGATTTTGATTTATTGTATAAAAAAAGCAATGAAAGGGACCTCATACCCTGGCTCACTGCAGCCCGGTGGCCATAGAATGACAGAGAACAGTGGACAAGAATAAATTATACTGATAAATATTAAAAAAATAATAATAATAATAACTGAAAAAATAACAGATTTATGACCAACTTGAGGCACTATAATTGTGACTCAATATTGGCATTTACAGTATATGTCTTCAGGAGAGGAATCTCATCAAACCTGAGATTTTTCAGGCAGATCAGACATTGTGTGGCTGAGTTATAAGTTCTTCCTTCTCCATGGGGATACACCGAACATTGTCAGTCTGCCATGGACACGCCTTTTGACGAAAACTCTACATCTTCACAATTTAACATCACAAAGGCTTTTAGATTACACTGACCAAACATAGCTTCGATCAGATAAAATTGGTAGGAGGAGTTTGTTATGGTGTAAAACATGCTATTTCCAGTTGCCAACAGGTGGCACTATAACTGTAACTGAATATTGGCATTTAAACGTGTTCAGGTCAGAATGTGTAAATTTTGAGGCAGATCGGACAATGCATATTTGAGTTATAACAACTTCCTGTTTTGTTGCGAAACATCAAAGTTTCTGAGGACGGCATGGACACATCTTTTGACGAAAACTCTAGATCTTTGTAATGTAACATCACCAAAGCCTTTAGATAACAAAATTCAATTTTGGTGTTGATCTGATAAAATCCCTAGGAGGAGTTTGTTAAATTACAACGCCTGGAAATTGCAAAAACAACACTTTTTTTTCGCCAGAGGAAGTTGAAAATATCTGACTTCCTGTTGGGTTTGAGATTATGCTCCAAGAGACTTTTTTTTATAGTTATTGGTATGTTTCATGTATGTGCCAATTTTTGTATGTGTGCATAAATTGTAGCTCTGGGGCCACTCTGTCAAATGAGCATAGGTGGTGCTGTCAAGCCATTTTGCAACACACTTGCCAAACCCTTATCAAAGTAAATTTTTACTATTTCTGATATATGTGCAAAGAGTTTTGGAGCATGTTTAGACCCCGTAAAAATGCAATTCATTCCTGAGAACAATTATAAGAAGAAATAGAGCAATTACAATAGCACCTATACACTGTTCCAGTGCTCAGTGCCTAATGAGTATCTGAAATATTTTATGGCATATTTCAAAAAATAAAGTTTATTTAGTATTCAAATTTGTTTTAATATTTTTTATTAATTATTTTAATTATTTTTATTATATTTTTTTGTTTTAATTATGTTTTTAAATTAATTGGTCTTATGCTTCGTATTTTCAGATTTTAATAGAATATGTATTAATTCCAGGACTTTCACTATAAAGCAACATATAAACCATCTGGGAGAGGTTGCTATTTTGGAAAATTATGGAATGTGTTGAAAAAAAAATGCATTGTGTTAAATAGTGACATTAGGAGTTAAGAAATGCAATCCAAAAAAATAAATAATAATAATAATCTTGGTGGGGCAGTTAAAGGGTTAATTGATTTATAGGTCTGGTTTAATTACAAAAAAAATAAATAAATAAATTAAAAAAAAACAATCACCCATACATATTTGACCTTGCAGTTATTCAAATTAGGTTAGCTTAGACAAATGACTATAGTATAAGTGGAATAATCCACAGCTAGCTATGTGTCAAAAAGTTAAATGCTATCTGCTGTACTTAATAAACATATACTGTATAATAAAAGCGACAGAACTAAACAGATACAAAATGCCTTAAACTAACCCTGCTTGTGTCTCAGGTGTGTGTCATTAGAGATTAAACAGCGGGACATGCTACACTGCTGTTACACCACATGCTATGCTAATCAAACAATAAACTCCCAAGATTGCGAGGTTCTGCCTTTTATGTCAAGCGATTTCAGATGATCAAATGGATGCACCACTGGACGACTCTCACAGATGTGCATATTTTGTAATGGACCAGTGACCCTGTCTACTTCAACCCATCACATCTGTCCAGTCCAGTCTGATTGGGTTTCACAGCCCAGGGCCCCGTATCCGCTGCCGGGCCCCGCGGATAGCACGTTCCCGGATCTCCCGGAGCTCTGCGAGGGATCAGAATTCCGGTTGAGTGGAATTTTGGCAGGAGGGACGGTCGGATGATCTAAAGGAGTGCCGGTAAGCAGCCCACACCCACCCCTCTCTGGAGCCGCATTTCACCCGTAAAGGGTTTTCTCCGTCTCTGATGGTTCTCGCACCACGCTGCTGTAGCATTCACAGGACTTTTACAGCTTTCAGCTGGATGGGTTTATTGAAGGTATCATCATCTTGCGCTGAGTTTGATCCCACAGTGACGCCATCATGACCACTGCCTTACACACTGTGGTGGGGCCGCAGTGTCTGTCTGTGGGAGTGATGGGGATGAAGTGAGAAAAAAAAAAACTATAATCACTTTTTTTAATGATGATAGAAGTAGTTTCTGTGTTTACATGTTATTAGCCTGTGTGTGCATGTGTTCTCATAGATGTAGTTAACTTTTATGAAAAAAACAGATCTGATAATTGTTGCAATAAATTCACATTGACACTTATACAGTAATTTTTATTACGTTTAGAGAGCTACAAATCAAACATAGCATAGGACACAAACAGACCGTGTAATTTTGACTCAAATTACGGTTCTTTTATTTGATTCAGGGGCCTTGTTTGTATTGAAAGGCTCATCAAAATGTTCCCCTTTTGTGCTGAATCAGAGAAGAAAGCCACAGAGCTAAAGTTCACACCCAGAATCTGGAGCTTTATTAGGATGGAGAAACACCACCGTAGCCCAGCAGAGAGAACTGCTCCTGCAGAGCGAGTGCAGGTCAAGTCCTACTGTTGGAACATAAATAAGAGGAGAGACTAGAACTAGAAACTAGACTTTTTTCTTAAAAAAAAAAAATGCCTTATGACAGTTTGAAAAGGAATGAAAGAGAGAATGACCAATGGAACAGATATATATGAGGAATAAAAACAAACACTTAGAGCAAACTGGAAATAACATATATTAAAGATAAATAAAACTGAATAGGACAGGTCACTTCATATTTTGTTCTTGCACTTACTGTATGCGCACAGTATTTTGTACTTAAAGGATGATGAAAACCATCTTTCAAAACCTGTTTGGACAGAACTCTGTGTAGGTATAGTGTGTCCACAGTCATGTTGGGGTGATAGAAACACAAATAGTGTCTTTTTTTTTATTTCCTGACATTAAATGTGACTTGGGAGAGTGCTTTCACTGCCCACTGAATTGATTGACAGCCACATATTAACGTGTCTCCGTGTTAATGTGTATAATCATAGCAACAAGACAGGACAAAAAAAAAATGAAAAAAGAGTGCAAAGTTAAACGTGCACACAGTGTGTTTGTGTGTGTCTGTGTGTATGAGTGAACTTTGTAACGACACTGTATGTGACTCATCTTTGCAGAAAGGCTTGAATTAACTCAACAACTAATACATTTAATAATCATTGGGAAAAATCTTACTGTTGGCACAGTAGGTAGTGCTGTTGCCTCACAGCAAAAAGGTCGCTGGGTAAAACCTCGGCTCAGTTGGCGTTTCTGTGTGGAGTTTGCATGTTCCTGCTGCCTTCGTGTGGGTTTCTTCCGGGTGCCCCGGTTTCCCCCACAGTCCAAAGACATGCAGTACAGGTGAATTGGGTAGGCTAAATTGTCCGTAGTGTATAAGTGTATGAGTGTGTGTATGTGTGTATGTGTGTGTGTGTGTGTGTGTGGATGTTTCCCAGAGAGGTTGCAGCAGGAAGGGCATCCACTGCGTAACGTGCTGGGTAAGTTGGTGGTTCATTCCACTGTGGCGACCCCTGATAAACAAAGGAATTAATGAAGTTCTTACTGTAGTACTTCTCACAAACGGTACGTGAGATCTGCTTCCTTCATGTCTGTCACTGTGCTGTTTATCTGCCGCAGTCTGAGATTGAGGTACACTCTCACATTTATGAGAGAATGGTGGAAGGGGAGAACTAGCATTAAAGGCACAGGCAACAAAAACAGCTGTGTTCAGAGCAGAAAATTCCAATATTCTGAAAGATATAATAAATAATCTGATGGGTGTTTTGAGCTAAAACATTACAGACATTTTCAGGACACACAAAAGACATAAATCTTGAAAAATGGCTTAAATAGGCCCTTCAAGGTACTTTTAGTGTGAAGAAAAATGTGTGATGCAAACACTGTTAAACGATACACTAAAGTAGATATGCAGTATGTTATGTAAAAATAAATATTTCAGAAAAGGCTTTTTTCATTCATGATCTGTTCTGTAATTGCCTGTGTGGAAAATAGCTTTTGTTTTCTGACTGTCTCTAGTTTTAACTTGTAAAATCTAAGCATACTTTGTTTCTAACTTAGTTGAAATACCAACGCTATCTTACAGCAATTCATAACTTTTTGATTTAGTTGCTAATTTGAAAAAACTATTTTGATCTCATTTGTACAATTCAGTATGATTTGCTCATCAGCAAGTTTATTGGTGGGCCTCCTTTTTAAATATCCTACATTTTCGTACAACTAAATTCATACGAATTAGCCCCTAAACTGACAAACTGCACGATAGTTACATTTCTTTGTGAGATCAGTCTAGAAAACACAGACAGTCACGTACTTCTAATGAGATTGGGTTAGGTTTGAAACAACATTAGAGTGAGTAAATGAGCTTCTTTTTTTTTCTTTGTTAAGAATCATTCATAATGTTTTCATACCCTTTAAAGAGCAGTGCCATTAGAGGCGGACATGTGCCAGCTTCAGAGGTCCACTTCAATTCCAGACGCTTGCATCATTTTACCCATCACCCCCCTCCTTTTCTCATTTATTAAAACAAAGGTTGACTTTCATCAAAGAGAAGGGCTTTTTCATCTCAAACTTTTTATCTGCTCCTGCCTGTGAGCGAAAATTAGGAAATGTGTCATTCTGTCCTATCAAACCTTCAAATTAGAGAGATGATGTAAGACATTATATTAGGCTCTACTTATTCAGCTATAATCAGAAACACCCACATTGTGCAACACTTCAAGGATATATGACTTCAGAAAGCATTTGCCTCGTCTTCGTCATCACAAATTCGCAGCTTCTATAGTAAGTCTAAGATCAAACGATAAAATGTATTTGTAAGAGCTTACAAAACACAGAAATAACTAACATGGCTCAGCTATACTTTTGCACTTATTTGTTTATCTCAATGAGAAACAAACTATTGATAAAAAAGGTGCTAACCTTCATGTAGCGGTCAGTTATAGGGTCTTAATGACCATGCAAGCATTGACCCGTGCTAATGGTGCTATAGATTAACTACAACGGTCAGCCTTTGAAAAGGTCCCAAACTATTCCCATGCAATCGATTCTCAAGAACGCCTGTGAAATTGAACTGTCAGGTGTTCCGTTGGATGCTGATATGATATTGATTCTTCTTTTTTTTTTTTCCCCACAGTGCAGCCTAATAGAGCCGGGACGCCGCAGACGTGGCCACAAGCCTCTATTAAATGAGCCTCTCTGAGTTATTTCGAATTAGATTTCAAATGGATGGACAGACAATGCATGTATGAACAAAGGACAAAACTGGAGGTCTGGCTGGTTATCCGGTACATGAAATGTTTGTGTTTTACAAGACTCAACCACATGTTTGCTTTTTGCGGTTATCTGTCAATTAGCAAGTTCTGCTAGAAGAGGCAGCACTAAAAGCACATTGACATTGTGGAGATGAGGCTAATAATGAGTGCAGATAAAGGCTCACATTAACACTAGCCAGCATCATTACTCTTTCTGTCAGATTCTGCCCTTTACCCAGCCAAGAATGTGAGAGGAAGACAGACAAACTCTGACCATGGGACTGGGAAAGAAAGTAAAGTGAAAAAAGACTTTTTATAGACAAAGTGTGATTAAATTGTAGAATGCATATATATATATATATATATATATATATATATATATATATATATATATATATATATATATATATATATATATATATACATATATATATATATATACATATATATATATATATATATATATATATATATATATATATATATATATATATATATACATACATATACATACATACATACATACATATATATATATATATATATATATATATATATATATATATATATATATATATATATATATATATATATATATATATATATTTTTTTTTTTTTTTAATCAATTGTGAGTCACCCGTATTCAGGTTTTTTGAATGCCAGATTTGCTTTCTTGAAGTGATTATTGTCTGTACCATTTGAAAAGAAAACCAGCTGCTCATTTGAGTGTGTTCATTTTCTAGTGTCTTTCAAGGGCACAAAAACTGTTTGGAATTCAATGACAGTATTTGTAGAGCCACTGATAATTCAAAATGTCTCATGAGTGTCCCTGACATATCTGTAGGGAAGAATGTCATGAATCATTTGGACAAAAATATAGTTAAAACAGTAATATTGTGACAATTTTTGTTAATGCGGAAAGATTATTTGCACTGCACCTTCCATCTAACTTTCACCAAGCCTAGTGTTTTCATTCTTTAAATTAAAAACAAAAGCTTTCAAAAATAAATGTGTTAATTTAGCACAGAATACAAATAACAATTTTGTTACTGCACAATATGTGCATGAATAAACAAAGTGAGCTGGAAGAAGCAGCATAATTTAATGAAATACATTTGGATTCATTCAGTTTTTTAAAGGGTCATGAAACCCCCCTCTTTTAAGTCTACCTCAGAATGTTTTCAAAAATTTATTTATGATGGGCACGGAGGGAGCGACACCGTGGCGCAGAAGTTAGCGCTGTCCTTCGGTTTCCCCCACAGTCCAAAGACATGCACTATAGGTGAATGGAATAAACTAAATTGGCCGTAGTGTATGTGTGGGTGTAAATGCAAAAGTGTATGGGTGCTTCCCAGTGCTGGGTTTCAGCCTGCCCAGAATTTTAACAGTAATTTAATGCCTTGCTACATATACGATAGGTTATTCGTAATTTCATATAATATACAGCCTACACATAACCAAAATTTGCTATACAGTATCATTATAAAGATAATCATGTTTAACTCTATACAGTAAATAAAGCAATCCGGCTTTAAGAAAGGCCACTCAACTGAGACTGCCCTGCTCTCGGTCGTGGAGGATCTCAGACTGGCTAAAGCAGACTCTAAATCATCAGTCCTCATTTTGCTGGACTTGTCAGCTGCTTTGGACACTGTCAACCACCAGATCCTGCTATCTACGCTCGAGTCACTGGGCGTTGCGGGCACTGTTATACAATGGTTCAGATCTTACCTCTCTGACAGGTCATTCAGGGTGTCTTGGAGGGGAGAGGTGTCCAACCTACAGCATCTAAACACTGGGGTACCTCAAGGCTCTGTTCTTGGGCCACTTCTCTTCTCCATCTACACATCATCTCTAGGACCAGTCATCCAGAGACATGGATTCTCCTACCACTGCTATGCTGATGATACCCAGCTATACCTCTCTTTTCATCCTGATGATCCCTCGGTTCCAGCTCGCATCTCAGCCTGCCTGTTGGATATGTCACACTGGATGAAAAATCATCATCTTCAGCTGAACCTCGCAAAAACGGAAATGCTTGTAGTTTCTGCCAACTCAACTCTACACCATAATTTTTCAATCCAGATGGATGGGGCAACCATTACTGCATCCAAAATGGTGAAAAGCCTTGGAGTAACGATTGATGACCAACTAAACTTCTCTGACCACATTTCTAGAACTGCTCGATCGTGCAGATTCGCACTCTATAACATCAGAAATATCCGACCCTTCTTATCTGAACATGCAGCTCAACTCCTTGTTCAAGCTCTTGTTCTCTCCAAACTGGATTACTGCAACTCTCTACTAGCTGGGCTTCCAGCTAACTCTATCAAGCCTCTTCAACTGCTCCAGAACGCAGCAGCACGAGTGGTCTTCAACAAACCTTAACGAGCACATGTCACTCCGCTGCTAGTCCGTTTGCACTGGCTGCCAGTTGCTGCTCGCATTTAAATTCAAAGCTCTGATGTTTGCCTACAAAGTGACTTCTGGCCTTGCTCCTTCTTATCTGCTCTCACTTCTGCAGATCTATGTGCCCTCCAGAAACTTGCGTTCTGTGAATGAACGTCGCCTAGTGGTTCCATCCCAAAGAGGGAAGAAATCACTTTCGCGAACGCTCACGCTCAATCTGCCCAGTTGGTGGAATGAACTCCTTAACTGCATCAGAACAGCAGAGTCACTCGCTACTTTCAAGAAACGACTAAAAACTCAACTATTAAGTCTCCACTTCAATTCCTAATCTGCAATTGAACTCTTGAACTCTGAATATCACACTAACTGTAACCAAACCAAAAAAATAAATAAATAAATAAATAAAAAATAATACTACAGACCTGAAACTTGCCAATAGCACTTATTCATTGTTGCTCTTAGTTGTGTAAATTGCTTCCTTGTCCTCATTTGTAAGTCGCTTTGGATAAAGCGTCTGCTAAATGACTAAATGTAAATGTAAATGTAAAGAGAACTTCTCTCCTACTGAATCATCGGGTCTGAATGCAGACAAAATGGATAGCAGTGCAGCAGGTGTCTTGCCCTATCTATTTCAACCATTAACCCTGCCGGTAATAAACATAGGTGAGCACAGTAGCACGAACATAGGAGATGTGTCTGAATGATAAAGAACTCAACTGATAAAAGACAAAGTCTGCCATTCTCCAGTTTTCGCACAAGTCTCCCAACACAAATGCTTGGTTGGCTGTATCGGCCCTGACAGCATTGCGGGGAAAACCTGCAACAAACCCTGTGGATCATGGAAACAAACACATACAGCCCTTCATGAACAGCAAAATACTGCATGTCATACGTAGTCTCACAGCTTAGCAGGTCTGTCTTCAGAAAGCACGTGCTGTCATGAATAATTAAGAAGCAGGGTCTTATCATAGAATAAGAAAACCTATGAATAATAAAGAGAAACCAACATGTAATTTCTGAACAGGCAGATAGCATTATATGACCAATTTTGTTCATGGCCCAAAAAACAATTTTAAACCTGTGAGATGAAACTAGCTGACAAAAGCTCAAAATTATTCAGTTTTCCCCACAATTAAAGCAAACATGGGCTAACGTTGTCTTAACTAATGTTCAACACACAAATCTGTTAAAATCTCAAAAAAAGTACTTAAGGGTCTCTTGAACTTTTAAAGGGATAGTTTACTCAAAAATGACACGGTATTCATGCAACCTCAAGTGGTTCTGAAGCTTTATGATTTTTTTTTTACTGATCTATCACAAATGAAGATGTTTAGAAGAATTTTGACAACTAGTCATCCATACTAGGAAAAAAATATATTTTCTTTTGTGTTTATCAGACTATGGAAACTAAGTGTGTGGGAAAATTATTGTTCATAATTTTCATTCTAGGGTAATTTATCCCCTAGGCATTGTTTAGGTAAATAATGTCATATAACATTTTTCTTAGAATGGCCATTCAATGTTTATAGGGATGAATCAATATGAATTTTCCGTCTGATAACGTTAACCGATTACTCTTAAGATTTGGAAGCCTAAAACCAATATATTATAACCGATAAATATAAATATTTCAAAATGTTGTATTTTTATACAATAAACAACTGATTTTATATTAAAAACTTTATAAAAGTTTGATCTGATCTTATGAAATGAAATTGCAAGGTTTATATAGATTATATAGACTTATATTCATAATTTCACATAAATCAGCATGCCAAAAATACATTATTTCCATTTCTTTGCATAGCAAATTAACATGCAACTTGACTGTTGCATAAAAATAATAGGTTAAAAAAAAACTGATCAAATGTTCTTGAATAAAATGTGTTACAGTAATGTACATATATAAAAATATGTAATGTCGTAAAAAGCTTTTTGAGAGGTGTTTTGACAGTTTAGAGCCACCATACAAGCAAAAAGCTAATAACAGATAGTATTACTTTAGAAAAATGCAGCATAAATTCATCCCATTTGGCGTTTTAGATTCTTTTGAGCACATGTAAATGCTGCTTGTCAATCAGACAACGCTTCTAATTTCCTTGCTGTCAATTGTGGGAAAAATGATCAATGAAAGCTTTATAATTAACCGCTGTGAGTTTAAAACTTTAACTGCAGGCGGTGTGTGAAGCGGAGTCAGATTTGTCCAAGGAGTCAAATTTTGATACAACACCTGAACATTGAGCACAGACGACTTTATGACAAACACAGTGCACAATATAAAGACAGAATGTGGCAGATTGTTGAGAATGAGATGTTTAGCATGTGTGCATCGCTGGTTTTATGTTTACACATGTAATATTTTTCCTGAGGCGATTTGAACCAAAATACACAATGCCTCAATCAGATACATCTTCAATGATAAGGAATATGGTTACTTACTGAGTTATTAACGCGCAGCAATACCACACGAGAAAGAACGGACTTTGAGAAAATAACCAATGTGAGGAAAGATCCGTTACAGTGCACCGGGCAAGTCTGACCAAGTTCGACCCATGCATGCGCGAGGCAGGCAGTTCTGTACAATTACGTAATCTATTGGCCTAATTTTGACATCGGACTGATAACGACAACATTAAAAGTAGCATTTATCAGCTGATAATGATATGGCCGCTGATATATCTTGCCTAAATGTTTATGAACTTAAAAGTGTTGGCATCATTATTTAACGTGAATAAATGATGGGTTTAGATGCAAAACATCTAAATGCCATCTGCAATTTCCATTAAAAATGAACTATTTTCTCAGCCTCATATGTTTAAGCTGAAATATTTCACTTTAAAGACCAGGAAAAGGACTTATTCTTCGCCTGATAAAAATGCTCATTTCAAAGGAAAATTTCAGACGGCATTTAGAGGTTTTTGCATCTGAACTCTTCAAATATCACAGAAAAAAAAAAAGTTTGACAAGTGTTCGCAGTCTTAAATAATTGACAGTCAGTTTTTTTTTTTCAGTTTTCAATCATGTGCAAAAATAAGTCTTTACTGAACATTGAAATGTATTATGAAAACAGCATATTATTATACAACTTTTTAGAACTTTGTGTTATTGTTGCTGTAGGTAAGGAGGAAACAGAAAAAAAAAACTTTCTAAGCACATATATTTGTGTCCGTTCAATCATTTATTTTATATTGAAAGCATAACAGAATCACAGATGCATGCGAGATGAGGAAAAAATGCACTATAATAAATATTAACACATTTTATGTTAGATGCACCGAGAAAAGAAGCCTAAAACATTGTTTTTAAATCTTTTTTTAAGTGATTCAAGAAAACATGGCTTCTTTTTTCAGAGAGTGCATATGACAGACAGCAGAGAGAGCATGTGAGCGGCAGTCAGACTCTATTGTGTTGATCTGATATATTATTTACCATGCCGGGGTGCATCTGCGTACATGTCGATCTTGTAATCATTCTGAATGTAAACATTTGCAAACTGTTTACTGAAATCCACTCTCTCGCTCTAATGCAATAATACACACAAAAACCTATTGTTCTCAAACAGCCGCATTAGCATTGCACAATTTACATTTGCATTTCTCCTAAGTCCCATTGGATATTCCATTACCCACAGACACAACCACACAAAGGCTCCACACACAAGAGTTTGTCTTTTATTCTCTCTCTGCGGTCGTCCAGTGTCATGTGGAGGCGTATGGACAGGAAGTAAGGGGCAAAACTCTTTCCCCTTAATTCAACACACTCGCACACATAAACACAGTCTCCTCAGATACACACACACACAAACGCATTCTCAATAACAAGTATATCATGCTGACCCAGCCAGAAAATGTGTATTTGGCCTCTGCTCACTGTGAGACAATGTAGAAATAGAAAATAACCCGTTTTTCTCTCCTCTTTGCTCCCTTCCCACAATGCACCTTGATAACAGGCTAGGAAGGCTCACTAACTAAAGGCTATAGGAGATAAATGAGGCTAAGAGGGAATGATCCATTTAATGAACAGTTCAACCTAAAATGTAGATTCTTTCATCATTTTCACATTCAAAATGAATAAAAAGGGACATTTTTGCATATTCTAGTCATTTTTGCTCATACGTAATTACAAAGAATGAGAACTGGGGTTGTAATGAATGTTCTACTAGAGTATTAGAAGTTTATTTCTGTTTAAATTCACTGCTTTTACTGTGAAGCAGAATACATTGCTATTAAAACATGATTGAGATATTGAAATATTAACATAACAGCCGAATTAAGAGGCAAACAGTTTATGGCCCACCCCCTCAAAAAATAAAAACAAAAACCCTCAATGGTACGCTGATTGTACCATTGAGGGTTACCAAAAACCCTCAATGGTACTTTGCAAAACTGTTGCAAACAATTTATTTGTGTTGAATTTAAACAAACAGATATATTTGATAATGTTCAACTTAATTTGTTTGTTTAAATTCAGCCCAAATAAATTGTTTTCAACCACTTAATGTATAAAATTTGAGTAAATCCAAGCAATCATCTTTGAATGAATTTTTTCAGTGTAGAATTCTTCAGATTTTAAAGAACTTAAATAAGTGCAGATGTCATAAAAAAATGTTTATCCATATTGCCAATGAGCATTGTTAAGTGAAACACAGCATGCTGTCTTATTTACACACACTGCAGGTCACTTGGTGCGCGGCTCGCCATCTTACCTCACCTCTCTCTCTCTCTCTCTCTCTCTCTCTCTCTCCTCCACACTGTCCCGTGAAGACAATTGTGCATGTGCATTTGTAAGCATTAAATAAATAATATTTATTATTTAATGCTTGTCTCCTATTTAAGTGCATTGTTTTTTTTTTATGACGGTGTAACGGTATTGAAACTGACACCGTTGCTATTGTTAGATCCTGCAGTATACCAAATTATTCTATTACCGCCCAAGCCTACTGTATATATATATATATATATATATATATATATATATATATATATATATATATATATGTAATATATATATATATATATATATATATATATATATATATATATATATATATATATATATATATGTAATATATATATATATATATATATATATATATTTTTTTTTTTTTTTTTTTTTTTGGTTCAACTTAATTGCATATTTCAATTTATCCACCTCTGGTCAATCGCTCCTGCAGTCACACTTTTTTTTAAAACACATACTATATATCCAGGAATCTGTTGAGACGAAATAACTTCGGAATTTATGGCAACTCCAAAACAGGTCAGCCATCGGGAGACTAATGAGAGACTGTGTGTACAGGAAGTGCAGCTCATAGACTTTGGAGGTTTCAAGCCACAATTACATATTGTGACAAAAATAATCCCCCTTTATGAAAAGAACAGGGCTCAGAGGTGAAAACATGAGTAAAGAAGAGAATAGGGAACGAGGCTGATTAAACAGAGAAAGAGAGAGAGGGTGACGATTATGAGAATATATGGGATTGTGGTATGGCCTAGATTACCTCATTCCAAACCAAAGCCACACGTTCAGGATCTGCTGCCAAACCATCTCTTTTTCTTTTTCTCTCTCTCTCTAACACACACTCTTTCTTGCCGCGTAAATTACTACCCAATGAGCCCAGACAGAAGACATGATCAATGTATGGCAGTCGGTGACACTGCTCACCCTGTGGTTGTCGGGTCGGTTGTCCTTTACACTCAAGGAAAAATTGAGTCTATTTCAAGGCCACTCGATCACTGCTGTTAATCTTCTGCCAATGTCGCCTGCTTTTCTTTTCACAATTTTGCTATTTTTTTTTGTAAATCTTCCTCCATCTGTTTCTTAAACCCAGCTTTATCCCACACACCTAATGCATTTTCCTGCCCAACACCTGCTTTCACATTCCACCCCAAAAGGCCATTTTGTTCACATTCTGTCTGAAATACTGCATAGTTATGTCAACACAATATCCAAAATCACTCACTTTAGGTACTTTACAGAACTTTTTAGAGTCGTCTAAGTAAGTCTAAAAGTATTCAGGTACAGTAATTGTATAAATATAAAAAAATAATTAAATAAAATTATTTGTTATTAAAGTTAAAAAGGCACACTTTTTTATTCCTGAATGCTTTTAAAATCATCATAGTCACAGTCCTTAGAAATAAACAAATTAAAAATAAATAATATTAAAGACTCAACATTGCATATGCTGCGATGTGACTATTGTGGATGATCACATTGCGATATCGGTGCTGAAAGCATTTATCGTGCAGCCCTAAATAAAACATGTAATAAAATAATAATAACCGGACGATACGGTGGCTTAGTGGTTAGCAAAGTTAGCCTCACAGCAAGAAAGCCACTGGTTCAAGTCCCGGCTGGGCCAGTTGACATTTCTTTGTGGTGTTTACATGTTCTCGTGTGGGTTTCCTCCGGGTGCTCTAGTTTCCCCCACAGTCCAAACACATGCCTAGTAAAATGAATAAACTAAATTGGCTGTAGTGTATGTGTGTGAATATGTGTGTGAATGTGTGTGTGAATGTGTGTGTGTGTGTGTGTTTGTGTTTGTGAATATTTCCCAGTACTGAGTTGCAGCTTGAAGGGTGTGCTGTGGTAAACATTTGCTGGATAATTTGACGGTTCATTTCGATGTGGCGACCCCTGATGAATAAACAGACTAAGCCGAAGGAATTACTCATTCAAATAGATATTTAGGATTGTTTCAGCAAATCAACATTCATGTGCAATGACTTTACTGTGGAATGGAAATTACATTTGGTTCTTGTCCAATGTTACATATTTGGCTTCTAAGACAGAGAAGATTATGAATATATTACTAGGAAATATTACAAAGCAAAGTGTAATGTGAAAGCCATTTCATGTTGACCAGTGTAAAATAATGATTTAAAAAATATATCAACATTATAAAAATATGAATACATTAAAACAAGATGTATATTCTCAATTTGTTCCGGTTTGGTCTGTGAATGTAACATATTGAAGGATCACTGCACATAAGAAAGCAGCGTTTCCATTCTGCCTGTTTTGGACTTTTTGAAATAATGTTTGCTGTGCTTTATTTATTGCTGAATTGCTTGCCTGACACAGTAACATTTACTGTAATAGGGTGAGATGCATGGTTAGCTCCAAATGCCAGCCACCCGCATCCTCTTGCCAAGCAGAACAGACTGCACTCAATATAAAACTCCCACATAGAGCGGAGGTGCAGAGAGGCTGGTTGCAGCGCCCAGCAGTGTCTGCTTATGGCATTTATTAAAGAAATTACCAGAGAATCCGACAGGCCCGGTTAGCATATGGCACAGATACTGTACGTCACTTCTAAAGACACAAAGCTGTGATTACCTTAGCATCAAAATGATGGTTTCTGACAGGCACATGTGCTGTTAAGAGAGTAGAACTCTGCCGAAATATCAACTTACGCACTGCCACCTGCACCGTCCAAACTGGTTTTCCGCTGGACTTCCCGACTTTTTTTTTTTTTTTTTTACATTTTCTGGCTTTTATTTGTTGTGATTGAACATCCGTCAAACCTCTGGCTCGATCATCTATCTTTATAAAAAGAAGGAGAAAAGAGTAGCAATAATTTCCACCAGTATGCAGAGACAAATAAACAGCAAGGAAAGAAACCTGACACAACGCTTTTAAAGACGGATTGGAGAAAAGCAGGGAATGAAAGAGCCGGAGCGGAGGGAGTATAAATAGGTAGGCTGTTGTTGTAAGAGACAGAGGGACCAAGGGTTTTGGAGACTCAACTGCGCCAGGAGGAAATTGTGCATGGCCAGTTTTGGAGGCACTACAGTGGAGAGCAGCAGAGTGAAAGATGAGCAGAATCTGATGTTTATTTATAAAGCTTAGTGTCTTATGGAAGACAAAATATAAGTGGACGCAGGATTTTAAAAAATTAAAACTGCTTTTATTCTAGCCTAAATAAAACAAATAAAACTTTCTCCAAAGGAAAAAGTATTTTCATACATAAAGTAAACATTTCTTTGCTCTGTTAAACATCATTTAAAAAATATTAAATAAAAATAAATAAATTCAGAAAGGCACTAATAATTCTGACTTTAACTATATATATATATATATATATATATATATATATATATATATATATATATATATATATATATATATATATATATATATATATATATATATATATATATATATATATTAGGGATGTGCGGAGCAGCCGGTATTTGTATTTGTATTTGTATTTGTTGAGTGGGGAAAAGTATTTGTATTTGTATTTGTATTTGAGTAAAATTCAAAATGGCACAAAAATATATATTTTTTCTATTACACTTCTAATTTACATTATAGTGAAAGTTTTGTTTAATTATACCCATTATATAAATTATAGATATGCAATACTGGCTGTTGTTTTTGAACATGTGACAAGAAATGTCATTGAAAAGATAATAACATAGAAGCCATTATCTCATCCATGGTTAAACCAACAACTAATAAAATACCATTGTGAATATTATGAACCCCACCACCACCGTTCTTGTTGAAGGACACTGAATAGACAGAATAAAAACAAATAATACTTCAAAAAACTGTTCTTCTTCTGAAAGAACTTCTTTCCAATGCACAGAATTCCAAAAACTAATATTAACTAAATAAATCTAAATAAAACCCTGCCTGGGAGATCTGGCAGAACAAAAGTATTCTATATAATACTAAAAGATACAGCCCTGCTATTGTCATCTGCCAGCCACAAAAAAGACACAAAGTTTGTTTGTTTTTTGTTTTTTTTATGTTTGAAACTGACTTGCTGGGGCAGAATGTGGCTGTGTTGATGGTTTGGTGCTTGTGGAGGATTTAGCAGAACATAGCTGTGCTGATTGAGGGGATTGATGCATGTGGGGGGTTCACAGACAGTATCAGGAGAGGATGCTTTTAGTGCATGTGATAATACATTACATAGAAGGTTGCGCGGTGGCACAGTGAGTAGCACTGTCGCCTGACAGCAAGAAGGTTGCTGGTTCGAGCCCCGACTGGGTTCTCCCCATGTTGGCGTGGGTTTCCTCCGGGTGCTCCGGTTTCCACCACAGTCCAAACACATGCAATACAGGTGAATTGGGTAAGCTAAATTTTCCCTATTGTATGTGTGTGAAAGTGAGTGTATGGATGTTTACCAGTGCTGGGTAGCAGCTGGAAGGGCAGCCACTGCGTAAAACATATGCTGGATAAATTGGTGGTTCATTCCACTGTGGCAACCCCAGATTGATAAAGGGATTTAGCCGAAAAGAAATGAATGAATGATTATGGATAGAAGATGTTGACAGATGTTTAATATCTCTGCCTCTGCCGATTTCATTTTTGCACACATTATACAGTATCAGTTTGTAAAATGCTTCCACACATAACCTGAAGGTTTTTTTTTCTTTTTGACTGGTGGAGGACCAAAAAATGGCTCAGCAGCAGTCTCATTTTTTTCATGGTGCCCAAATGTATTTGAGGAGTTTCAAGTTAATAAAAAGTGACGGGAAGCTATGCTAAGGTTAACTAGCCTATAGCATATATCTTGCTGTCTGCAAAAGACAGTAATTTAGACTTACCATATAACTCCCATAAGTGCATACTTTTCAACACAACTGCAAAAGCATTGTTTTAACCTTTATAAACGAACGTTAACGTTACTCTGTCAACAGTCTATTGTCTAAATTACCGCGCTAACAGAGCTAACGTTGCGTAAACAGAGCACCCGGTTGCAGATGTCAATAATGCAGCGTAATAGAATATCCCGAACAAACTCCGCTTCAACTCCGCTACAAGTTTATAAACTGCCTTTGGAACCCAATTAAGGTACAAAAATCTATTTAACAAAAATAGTGATGCAGTGAAGTATTTTTTTTCGCTCAGCCGAGCCTTCTGTCTGTTGCTGTGGAGAAGCTTGTGTCAGACACCTTTTATCTCCGCCCCGCCTTCCCACTACTGACTGAGCGCGTCTCTCTCTCTCTCTCTCTCTCTCTCTCTCTCTCTCTCTCTCACTCACTCACTCACTCACGTGGGCATGCACTGTGGTCTCATGAGGAAACGCTGCTTTTTGATATAGTGTTTTTCTTGCTCCCGAATACAAATAATTTTTAAGTATTTGTTCGAATCAAGTATTCATAAAAACACGCTATTCGTGCCTTTCCGAATACCGTATTCGGGTTCGGCTCCACCCTTAATATATATATATATATATATATATATATATATATATATATATATATATATATATATATATATATATATATATATATATATGAAGTTACAAGTTATACAGTTACAAGTTACAGACAAGTTATTGTATAACGATAGTTATTCTGTAGAATATTTTTAAAAAAGGGGCTAATGACTTTGACCCTAAAATTTTTTTTTTTTCAACTAAACTGCTTTTATTCTAGCTGAAATAATACAAATAAGACTTTTTCTGAAAGAAGAAAATATTACCAGACTTACTGTGAAAATGTCCTTGCTCTGTTAGACATCACTTGGGAAATATTTAATTTGATTAAAAAAAATTACATGGGGGGGCTAATAATTCTGACTTCAACTATATATTATACATACAGCCATATTGTACCGCTACAAGAATGATATTGTGTATATACAACAGTTTGACGGTATAATCGTGTATACAAAAATCAAACACAGAGATTCTAAAAACCCTTTTGTATGACAAGCTACTTTTTCCGCCATAAGATGGCCCTCTATAATTTGTCAGTCTCTGAAATGGCTCAACGTCAAATTGAGCTTGAGACCCCTGCTCTAGCGTAACACCTAAAGTGATGACAAACCAGTGATTTTTCTGACATTTTAAGATTAGGGCTGAAGGGCATGAAATGCTATCAGTCTGGATCTAGATGTCTTAAGACATTTCCCAGTATTTTGTCTGTTGCAATCAGGAGATGACAATAATTAACCCCGAAAAAGCCAAAGCAGTGCAAACACTACCAGATTGCTGTTGTGTTTGTGACAAGGAAAAATGCTAAACACATGTGGGCATATCTTCTTTCTTTCTTTTTTACTGAACTAGTCTGCAGTAGGCTTGGGCGATATTACGGTATTATGGTATACCGCGGGATCTAAAAATAGCAACGGTGTCAGTTTCAATACCGTTATACCGTCATAAAGTATTAAATATCCTTTATTTAATGCCTAAAAAACGTGTGTGTGGTTGTCATCACGGGACAGTGTGGAGGAGAGAGATAGAGGAAGAGGGAGGGGGAGAGGGTGAGAGGGAGAGGGAGAGAGGGACAGGGAGACGTGACGTGACGAGTCGCGCTTCAAAGTGTCCTGCCGTTTGGCAGTTTAGACTGAACAGAAGGGAGACGTGGTTAATATGAACGAGAGGTCTGCATTTGAGCTGAAGATCTTTGCCCGAACCCGGCGAGACCCGAAAAAATCCAAATCCCTGCATTAAATCCATCCCTGCAAAGGTGAAGCAAATTATGACGAAGTAGTAAAAAAAAGAGAATTATTACGGCGGTCAAGCCAGTCAGAAAGAGCGGTTATTCCAGCCGCAGGTATTTAGCGGTCGCTCATACACTGCGTATTACGGTAGAGCC